>NC_090405.1:2737948-3042165 GCF_036365525.1 Heterodontus francisci | reverse complement strand
ACACACTGAAAATCATTCCACACACAGTGAAACCCCTCCCCACACACTGAAACACATTCCCCACACACTGAAACCCCTTCGCCCCACACTGAAACACCTTCCACACACAGTGAATCCCCTTCCCCACACACTGAAACCATTCCCCACACAGTGAAACCATTCCCCACACACTGAAAACACTTCCCCTCACAGTGAAACACATTCCCCACACACTGAAACGCTTCCCCACACACTGAAACCCGTCCCCACACACTGAAACCTTTTCCCACACACTGAATCCCCTTCCCCACACACTGAAACCCCGTCCCCACACACTGAAAACCCTTCCCCACACACTGAAACCCTTCCCCACACACTGAAACCCCTTCCCCACACAATGAAACCATTCCCCACAAACTGAAACCACTTCCCCACACAGTGGAACCCCTTCCACACACACTGAAACCATTCCCCACACACTGAAACACCTTCCCCACACACTGAAACCCCTTCCCCACACACTGAAACCCCTTCCACACACACTGAAAATCATTCCACACACAGTGAAACCCCTCCCCACACACTGAAACACATTCCCCACACACTGAAACCCCTTCACCCCACACTGAAACACCTTCCACACACAGTGAATCCCCTTCCCCACACACTGAAACCATTCCCCACACAGTGAAACCATTCCCACACACTGAAAACACTTCCCCTCACAGTGAAACACATTCCCCACACACTGAAACGCTTCCCCACACACTGAAACCCGTCCCCACACACTGAAACCTTTTCCCACACACTGAATCCCCTTCCCCGCACACTGAAACCCCGTCCCCACACACTGAAACCCCTTCCCCACACACTGAAACCCTTCCCCACACACTGAAACCCCTTCCCCACACAATGAAACCATTCCCCACAAACTGAAACCACTTCCCCACACAGTGGAACCCCTTCCACACACACTGAAACCATTCCCCACACACTGAAACCCCTTCCACACACTCTGAAACCCCTTCCCCACACACTGAAACAATATCCCACACACTGAAACCCCTTCCCCACATACTGAGCCACATTCCCCACACACTGAAACCCCTTCCACAAACTCTGAAACCCCTTCCCCACACACTGAAACCATATCCCACACACTGAAACCCCTTCCACACACACTGAAACCCCTTCCCCACACGCTGAAACCATTCCCCACACACTAAAACCATTCCCCACTCACTGAAACATCTTCCCCACACAGTGAAACCCTTCCCCACACACTGAAACCCTTCCCCGCACACTGAAACCCCTTCCCCACACACTGAAACCGTTCCCCACACACTGAAACCCTTCCCCACACACTGAAACCCCTTCCCCACACGCTGAAACCATTCCCCACACACTAAAACCATTCCACACACACTGAAACCCCTTCCCCACATACTGAAACCCATTCCCCACACACTGAAACCCTTCCCCACACACTGAAACCCTTCCCCACACACTGAAACCCATTCCCCGCACACTGAAACTCATTCCCCGCACAGTGAAACCCTTCCCCACACACTGAAACCCTTCCCCACTCACTGAAACCCATTCGCCACACACTGTAACCATTCCCAACTCACTGAAACCCTTCCCCACACACTGAAACACCTTCCCCACACACTGAAACACATTCCTCACACAGTGAAACCCCACCACACATACTGAAACCCCTTCACCCCACACTGAAACACATTCCACACACACTGAAACCCTTCCCCACACACTGAAACCCATTCCCCGCACACTGAAACTCATTCCCCGCACAGTGAAACCCTTCCCCACACACTGAAACCCTTCCCCACTCACTGAAACCCATTCCCCACACACTGAAACCATTCCCAACTCACTGAAACCCTTCCCCACACACTGAAACACCTTCCCCACACACTGAAACACATTCCTCACACAGTGAAACCCCACCACACATACTGAAACCCCTTCACCCCACACTGAAACACATTCCACACACAGTGAAACCCCTTAACCACACACTGAAACCATTCACCAAACACTGAAACCATTCCCCACACACTGAAACCCATTCCCCACACAGTGAAACCACTTCCCCACACACTGAATCCATTCCCCACACACAGAAACCCCTTCCCCACACACTGAGCCACATTCCCCACACACTGAAACCCCTTCCACACACACTGAAACCCCTTCCCCACACACTGAAACCCCTTCCCCACACACCGAAACCATTCCCCACACACTGAAACCCCTTCCCCACACACTGAAACCCCTTCCCCACACACTGAAGCCCCTTCCCCACACAGAGAATCCCCCTCTCCACACACTGAATCACCTTCCACACACACTGAAATCCGTTCCCCACACACTGAAACCATTCCCCACACACTGAAACCCCTTCCCCACACACTGAAACCCCTTCCCCACACACTGAAACCCCTTCACCCCACACTGAAACACCTTCCACACACAGTGAAACCCCTTCCCCACACACTGAAGCCATTCCCCACACAGTGAAACCATTCACCACACACTGAAAACACTTCCCCTCACAGTGAAACACCTTCCCCAATCACTGAAACGCTTCCCCACACAATTAAACCCGTCGCCACAAACTGAAACCCCTACCCCACACACTGAAACCCTTCCCCACACACTGAAGCCCCTTCCCCACACACTGAAACCATTCCCCACACACTGAAACCCCTTCCCCACACACTGAAACCATTCCCCACACACTGAAACCCCCTCCCCACACACTGAAATCCCGTCCCCACACACTGAAACCCCTACCCCACACACTGAAACCCTTCCCCACACACTGAAACCCCTTCCCCACACACTGAAACCATTCCCCACACACTGAAACCACTTCCCCACACAGTGAAACCCCTTCCACACACACTGAAACCGTTCCCCACAAACTGAAACACCTTCCCCACACACTGAGCCACATTCCCCACACACTGAAACCCCTTCCACACACACTGAAACCCCTTCCCCACTCACTGAAACCATTTCCCACACACTGAAACCCCTTCCACACACACTGAAACCCCATCCCCACACACTGGAACACCTTCCCCACACACTGAAACCATTCCCCACACACTGAAACCCCTTCCAAAACACTGAAACCCCTTCCCCACACAGAGAATCCCCTTCCCCACACACTGAATCACCTTCCCCACACAGTGAAATCCTTTCCCCACACACTGAAACCCTTCCCCACAAACTGAATCCCCTTCCCCACACACTGAAACACCTTCCCCACACAGTGAAACCCTTCCCCACACACTGAAACCCTTCCCCGCACACTGAAACCCCTTCCCCACACACTGAAACCGTTCCCCACACACTGAAACCCTTCCCCACACACTGAACCCCTTCCCCACACACTGAAACCCCTTCCCCACACGCTGAAACCATTCCCCACACACTGAAACCATTCCACACACACTGAAACCCCTTCCCCACACACTGAAACCCTTTCCCACATACTGATTCCCCTTCCCCACACACTGAAACACCTTCCCCGCACACTGAAACCCTTCCACACACACTGAAACCCCTTCCCCACACACTGAAACCCTTTCCCACACACTGATTCCCCTTCCCCACACACTGAAACACCTTCCCCGCACACTGAAACCCTTCCCCACACAGTGATACCCTTTCCCACACACTGATTCCCCTTCCCCACACACTGAAACACCTTCCCCACATACTGAAACCCCTTCCCCACACACTGAAACACATTCCACACACAGTGAAACCCCTCCCCACACACTGAAACACTTCCCCACACACTGAAACCCCTTCACCCCACATTGAAACACCTTTCACACACACTGAAACCATTCCCCACACATTGAAACCCCTTCCACACACACTGAAACCCCTTCTCCACACACTGAAACCCCTTCCCCACACAGTGAAACCATTCCCCACACACTGAAACCACTTCCCCACACACTGAAACCCCTTCCCCACACACTGAAACCCCTACTCCACACACTGAAACCCTTCCCCACACACTGAAACCCCTTCCCCACACACTGAAACACATTCCACACATAGTGAAACGCCTCCCCACACACTGAAACACTTCCCCACACACTGAAACCCCTTCCCCACACACTGAAACCCCTTCCCCACACACTGAAACCCCTTCCCCACACAGAGAATCCCCATCTCCACACACTGAATCAACTTCCCCACACACTGAAATCCTTTCACCACACACTGAAACCCCATCCCCACACACTGAAACCCCTTCCCCACACACTGAAACCCCTTCCCCACACACTGAAACCCTTCCCCACACACTGGAATCCTTCCCCACACACTGAAACCCCTTCCCCACATGCTGAAACCATTCACCACACACTGAAACCATTCCCCACACACTGAAACCCTTCCCCACATACTGAAACCCCTTCCCCACACACTGAAACCATTCCCCACACACTGAAACCCTTCCCCAACAGTGAATACCCTTCCACACACACTGAAACACCTTCCCCGCACAGTGAAACCCTTCCCCACACACTGAAACCCTTCCCCACACACTGAAACCATGGCCCACACACTGATACACCTTCCCCACACAGGGAAACCCCTTCCCCACACACAGAAACCCCTTCTTCACACGCTGAAACCATTCCCCACACACTGAAAACATTCCCCTCACACTGAAACCCTTCCCCACACACTGAAACCATTCCCCACACACTGAAACCATTCCCCACACACTGAAACCCCTTCCACACATACTGACACCCCTTCCCCACACACTGAAACCCTTCCCCACACACTGAAACCCTTCCCCACACAGTGAATACCCTTCCCCACACACTGAAACACCTTCTCCACACACTGAAACACATTCCTCACACAGTGAAACCCCACCACACATACTGAAACCCCTTCACCCCACACTGAAACACATTCCACACACAGTGAAACCCCTTAACCACACACTGAAACCATTCCCCAAACACTGAAACCATTCCCCACACACTGAAACCCCTTCCCCACACAGTGAAACCCCTTCCCCACACACTGAATCCATTCCCCACACACAGAAACCCCTTCCCCACACACTGAGCCACATTCCCCACACACTGAAACCCCTTCCACACACACTGAAACCCCTTCCCCACACACTGAAACCCCTTCCCCACACACCGAAACCATTCCCCACACACTGAAACCCCTTCCCCAAGCACTGAAACCCCTTCCCCACACACTGAAGCCCCTTCCCCACACAGAGAATCCCCCTCTCCACACACTGAATCACCTTCCACACACACTGAAATCCGTTCCCCACACACTGAAACCATTCCCCACACACTGAAACCCCTTCCCCACACACTGAAACCCCTTCCCCACACACTGAAACCCCTTCACCCCACACTGAAACACCTTCCACACACAGTGAAACCCCTTCCCCACACACTGAAGCCATTCCCCACACAGTGAAACCATTCACCACACACTGAAAACACTTCCCCTCACAGTGAAACACCTTCCCCAATCACTGAAACGCTTCCCCACACACTGAAACCCGTCGCCACAAACTGAAACCATTTCCCACACACTGAATCCCCCTCCCCACACACTGAATCCCCGTCCCCACACACTGAAACCCCTACCCCACACACTGAAACCCTTCCCCACACACTGAAACCCCTTCCCCACACACTGAAACCATACCCCACACACTGAAACCACTTCCCCACACAGTGAAACCCCTTCCCCACACACTGAGCCACATTCCCCACACACTGAAACCCCTTCCACACACACTGAAACCCCTTCCCCACTCACTGAAACCATTTCCCACACACTGAAACCCCTTCCACACACACTGAAACCCCATCCCCACACACTGAAACCCCTTCCCCACACACTGAAACCATTCCCCACACACTGAAACCCCTTCAACAAACACTGAAGCCCCTTCCCCACACAGAGAATCCCCCTCTCCACACACTGAATCACCTTCCCCACACACTGAAATCCGTTCCCCACACACTGAAACCATTCCCCACACACTGAAACCCCTTCCCCACACAGTGAAACCCTTTCCCCACACAGTGAAACCCCTTCCCCACACACTGAAACCCGTCCCCACACACTGAAACCTTTCCCCACACACCGAAACACCTTCCCCACACACTGAAACCCCTTCCCCACACACTGAAACCCCTTCCACACACACTGAAAATCATTCCACACACAGTGAAACCCCTCCCCACACACTGAAACACATTCCCCACACACTGAAACCCCTTCGCCCCACACTGAAACACCTTCCACACACAGTGAATCCCCTTCCCCACACACTGAAACCATTCCCCACACAGTGAAACCATTCCCCACACACTGAAAACACTTCCCCTCACAGTGAAACACATTCCCCACACACTGAAACGCTTCCCCACACACTGAAACCCGTCCCCACACACTGAAACCTTTTCCCACACACTGAATCCCCTTCCCCACACACTGAAACCCCGTCCCCACACACTGAAAACCCTTCCCCACACACTGAAACCCTTCCCCACACACTGAAACCCCTTCCCCACACAATGAAACCATTCCCCACAAACTGAAACCACTTCCCCACACAGTGGAACCCCTTCCACACACACTGAAACCATTCCCCACACACTGAAACACCTTCCCCACACACTGAAACCCCTTCCCCACACACTGAAACCCCTTCCACACACACTGAAAATCATTCCACACACAGTGAAACCCCTCCCCACACACTGAAACACATTCCCCACACACTGAAACCCCTTCACCCCACACTGAAACACCTTCCACACACAGTGAATCCCCTTCCCCACACACTGAAACCATTCCCCACACAGTGAAACCATTCCCCACACACTGAAAACACTTCCCCTCACAGTGAAACACATTCCCCACACACTGAAACGCTTCCCCACACACTGAAACCCGTCCCCACACACTGAAACCTTTTCCCACACACTGAATCCCCTTCCCCGCACACTGAAACCCCGTCCCCACACACTGAAACCCCTTCCCCACACACTGAAACCCTTCCCCACACACTGAAACCCCTTCCCCACACAATGAAACCATTCCCCACAAACTGAAACCACTTCCCCACACAGTGGAACCCCTTCCACACACACTGAAACCATTCCCCACACACTGAAACCCCTTCCACACACTCTGAAACCCCTTCCCCACACACTGAAACAATATCCCACACACTGAAACCCCTTCCCCACATACTGAGCCACATTCCCCACACACTGAAACCCCTTCCACAAACTCTGAAACCCCTTCCCCACACACTGAAACCATATCCCACACACTGAAACCCCTTCCACACACACTGAAACCCCTTCCCCACACGCTGAAACCATTCCCCACACACTAAAACCATTCCCCACTCACTGAAACATCTTCCCCACACAGTGAAACCCTTCCCCACACACTGAAACCCTTCCCCGCACACTGAAACCCCTTCCCCACACACTGAAACCGTTCCCCACACACTGAAACCCTTCCCCACACACTGAAACCCCTTCCCCACACGCTGAAACCATTCCCCACACACTAAAACCATTCCACACACACTGAAACCCCTTCCCCACATACTGAAACCCATTCCCCACACACTGAAACCCTTCCCCACACACTGAAACCCTTCCCCACACACTGAAACCCATTCCCCGCACACTGAAACTCATTCCCCGCACAGTGAAACCCTTCCCCACACACTGAAACCCTTCCCCACTCACTGAAACCCATTCGCCACACACTGTAACCATTCCCAACTCACTGAAACCCTTCCCCACACACTGAAACACCTTCCCCACACACTGAAACACATTCCTCACACAGTGAAACCCCACCACACATACTGAAACCCCTTCACCCCACACTGAAACACATTCCACACACACTGAAACCCTTCCCCACACACTGAAACCCATTCCCCGCACACTGAAACTCATTCCCCGCACAGTGAAACCCTTCCCCACACACTGAAACCCTTCCCCACTCACTGAAACCCATTCCCCACACACTGAAACCATTCCCAACTCACTGAAACCCTTCCCCACACACTGAAACACCTTCCCCACACACTGAAACACATTCCTCACACAGTGAAACCCCACCACACATACTGAAACCCCTTCACCCCACACTGAAACACATTCCACACACAGTGAAACCCCTTAACCACACACTGAAACCATTCACCAAACACTGAAACCATTCCCCACACACTGAAACCCATTCCCCACACAGTGAAACCACTTCCCCACACACTGAATCCATTCCCCACACACAGAAACCCCTTCCCCACACACTGAGCCACATTCCCCACACACTGAAACCCCTTCCACACACACTGAAACCCCTTCCCCACACACTGAAACCCCTTCCCCACACACCGAAACCATTCCCCACACACTGAAACCCCTTCCCCACACACTGAAACCCCTTCCCCACACACTGAAGCCCCTTCCCCACACAGAGAATCCCCCTCTCCACACACTGAATCACCTTCCACACACACTGAAATCCGTTCCCCACACACTGAAACCATTCCCCACACACTGAAACCCCTTCCCCACACACTGAAACCCCTTCCCCACACACTGAAACCCCTTCACCCCACACTGAAACACCTTCCACACACAGTGAAACCCCTTCCCCACACACTGAAGCCATTCCCCACACAGTGAAACCATTCACCACACACTGAAAACACTTCCCCTCACAGTGAAACACCTTCCCCAATCACTGAAACGCTTCCCCACACAATTAAACCCGTCGCCACAAACTGAAACCCCTACCCCACACACTGAAACCCTTCCCCACACACTGAAGCCCCTTCCCCACACACTGAAACCATTCCCCACACACTGAAACCCCTTCCCCACACACTGAAACCATTCCCCACACACTGAAACCCCCTCCCCACACACTGAAATCCCGTCCCCACACACTGAAACCCCTACCCCACACACTGAAACCCTTCCCCACACACTGAAACCCCTTCCCCACACACTGAAACCATTCCCCACACACTGAAACCACTTCCCCACACAGTGAAACCCCTTCCACACACACTGAAACCGTTCCCCACAAACTGAAACACCTTCCCCACACACTGAGCCACATTCCCCACACACTGAAACCCCTTCCACACACACTGAAACCCCTTCCCCACTCACTGAAACCATTTCCCACACACTGAAACCCCTTCCACACACACTGAAACCCCATCCCCACACACTGGAACACCTTCCCCACACACTGAAACCATTCCCCACACACTGAAACCCCTTCCAAAACACTGAAACCCCTTCCCCACACAGAGAATCCCCTTCCCCACACACTGAATCACCTTCCCCACACAGTGAAATCCTTTCCCCACACACTGAAACCCTTCCCCACAAACTGAATCCCCTTCCCCACACACTGAAACACCTTCCCCACACAGTGAAACCCTTCCCCACACACTGAAACCCTTCCCCGCACACTGAAACCCCTTCCCCACACACTGAAACCGTTCCCCACACACTGAAACCCTTCCCCACACACTGAACCCCTTCCCCACACACTGAAACCCCTTCCCCACACGCTGAAACCATTCCCCACACACTGAAACCATTCCACACACACTGAAACCCCTTCCCCACACACTGAAACCCTTTCCCACATACTGATTCCCCTTCCCCACACACTGAAACACCTTCCCCGCACACTGAAACCCTTCCACACACACTGAAACCCCTTCCCCACACACTGAAACCCTTTCCCACACACTGATTCCCCTTCCCCACACACTGAAACACCTTCCCCGCACACTGAAACCCTTCCCCACACAGTGATACCCTTTCCCACACACTGATTCCCCTTCCCCACACACTGAAACACCTTCCCCACATACTGAAACCCCTTCCCCACACACTGAAACACATTCCACACACAGTGAAACCCCTCCCCACACACTGAAACACTTCCCCACACACTGAAACCCCTTCACCCCACATTGAAACACCTTTCACACACACTGAAACCATTCCCCACACATTGAAACCCCTTCCACACACACTGAAACCCCTTCTCCACACACTGAAACCCCTTCCCCACACAGTGAAACCATTCCCCACACACTGAAACCACTTCCCCACACACTGAAACCCCTTCCCCACACACTGAAACCCCTACTCCACACACTGAAACCCTTCCCCACACACTGAAACCCCTTCCCCACACACTGAAACACATTCCACACATAGTGAAACGCCTCCCCACACACTGAAACACTTCCCCACACACTGAAACCCCTTCCCCACACACTGAAACCCCTTCCCCACACACTGAAACCCCTTCCCCACACAGAGAATCCCCATCTCCACACACTGAATCAACTTCCCCACACACTGAAATCCTTTCACCACACACTGAAACCCCATCCCCACACACTGAAACCCCTTCCCCACACACTGAAACCCCTTCCCCACACACTGAAACCCTTCCCCACACACTGGAATCCTTCCCCACACACTGAAACCCCTTCCCCACATGCTGAAACCATTCACCACACACTGAAACCATTCCCCACACACTGAAACCCTTCCCCACATACTGAAACCCCTTCCCCACACACTGAAACCATTCCCCACACACTGAAACCCTTCCCCAACAGTGAATACCCTTCCACACACACTGAAACACCTTCCCCGCACAGTGAAACCCTTCCCCACACACTGAAACCCTTCCCCACACACTGAAACCATGGCCCACACACTGATACACCTTCCCCACACAGGGAAACCCCTTCCCCACACACAGAAACCCCTTCTTCACACGCTGAAACCATTCCCCACACACTGAAAACATTCCCCTCACACTGAAACCCTTCCCCACACACTGAAACCATTCCCCACACACTGAAACCATTCCCCACACACTGAAACCCCTTCCACACATACTGACACCCCTTCCCCACACACTGAAACCCTTCCCCACACACTGAAACCCTTCCCCACACAGTGAATACCCTTCCCCACACACCAAAACACCTTCCCCGCACAGTGAAACCCTTCCCCACACACTGAAACCATTCCCCACACAGTGAAACCATTCCCCACAAACTGAAAGCCCCTTCCTCTCACAGTGAAACCCCTTCCCCACACACTGAATACCTTTCCCACACATTGAAACCATTGCCCACACACTGATACACCTTCCCCACACAGGGAAACCCCTTCCCCACACACTGAAACCCCTTCTTCAAAAGCTGAAACCATTCCCCACACACTGAAAACATTCCCCACACAGTGAAACACATTCCCCAAACACTGAAACGCTTCCCCACACACTGAAACCCGTCCCCACAAACTGAAACCATTTCCCACACACTGAATCCCCTTCCCCACACACTGAAACCCCGTCCCCACACACTGAAACCCCTTCCCCACACACTGAAACCCTTCCCCACACACTGAAACCCCTTCCCCACACACTGAAACCATTCCCCACACACTGAAACCACTTCCCCACACACTGAAACCCCTTCCACACACACTGAAACCATTCCCCACAAACTGAAACACCTTCCCCACACACTGAGCCACATTCCCCACATACTAAAACCCCTTCCACACACACTGAAACCCCTTCCCCACTCACTGAAACCATTTCCCACTCACTGAAACCCCTTCCACACACACTGAAACCCCTTCCCCACACACTGAAACCCCTTCCCCACACACTGAAACCATTCCACACACACTGAAACCCCTTCCCCACACACTGAAACCCCTTCCCCACACAGAGAATCCCCTTCCCCACACACTGAATCACCTTCCCCACACACTGAAATCCTTTCCCCACACACTGAAACCCTTCCCCACAAACTGAATCCCCTTCCCCACTCACTGAAACACCTTCCTCACACAGTGAAACCCTTCCCCACACACTGAAACCCTTCCCCGCACACTGAAACACCTTCCCCACACACTGAAACCGTTCCCCACACACTGAAACCCTTCCCCATACACTGAACCCCTTCCCCACACACTGAAACCCCTTCCCCACACGCTGAAACCATTCCCCACACACTGAAACCATTCCACACACACTGAAACCCCTTCCCCACACACTGAAACCCATTCCCACACACTGATTACCCTTCCCCACACACTGAAACACCTTCCCCGCACACTGAAACCCTTCCACACACACTGAAACCCCTTCCCCACACACTGAAACCCATTCCCACACACTGATTCCCCTTCCCCACACACTGAAACACCTTCCCCGCACACTGAAACCCTTCCCCTCACACTGATACCCTTTCCCACACACTGATTCCCCTTCCCCACACACTGAAACACCTTCCCCACATACTGAAACCCCTTCCCCACACACTGAAACACATTCCACACACAGTGAAACCCCTCCCCACACACTGAAACACTTCCCCACACACTGAAACCCCTTCACCCCACACTGAAACACCTTTCACACAGAGTGAAACCCCTTCCCCACACACTGAACCACATTCCCCACACACTGAAACCCCTTCCACACACACTGAAACCCCTTCCCCACACATTGAAACCATTCCCCACACATTGAAACCCCTTCCACACACACTGAAACCCCTTCTCCACACACTGAAAACCCTTCCCCACACAGTGAAACCATTCCCCACACACTGAAACCCCTTCCCCACACACTGAAACCCCTTCCCCACACACTGAAACCCCTACTCCACACACTGAATCCCTTCCCCACACACTGAAACCCCTTCCCCACACACTGAAACCCCTTCCCAACTCACTGAAATCATTCCCCACACACTGAAACCACTTCCCCACACACTGAAACCCCTTCCACACACACTAAAACCATTCCCCACAAACTGAAACACCTTCCCCACAAACTGAGCCACATTCCCCACATACTAAAACACATTCCACACATAGTGAAACCCCTCCCCACACACTGAGATCGTTCCCCACACACTGAAACCCCTTCCCCACACGCTGAAAACATTCCCCACACACTGAAACCATTCCCCACACACTGAAACACTTCCCCACACACTGAATCCATTCCCCACACACTGAAACCCCTCCCCCACACACTGAAACCCCTTCCCCACAAAGAGAATCCCCATCTCCACACACTGAATCACCTTCCCCACACACTGAAATCCTTTCACCACACACTGAAACCCCATCCCCACACACTGAAACCCCTTCCCCACACACTGAAACCCCTTCCCCACACACTGAAACCCTTCCCCACACACTGAAATCCTTCCCCACACACTGAAACCCCTTCCCCACAAGCTGAAACCATTCACCACACACTGAAACCATTCCCCACACACTGAAACCCTTCCCCACATATTGAAACCCCTTCCCCACACACTGAAACCATTCCCCACACACTGAAACCCTTCCCCAACAGTGAATACCCTTCCACACACACTGAAACACCTTCCCCGCACAGTGAAACCCCTCCCCACACACTGAAACCCTTCCCCACACACTGAAACCCCTTCCCCACACACTGAAACCCTTCCCCACACAATGAAACCCTTCCCACCACACTGAAATACCTTCCACACATAGTGAAACCCCTTCCCCACACACTGAAACCATTCCCCACACAGTGAAACCATTCCCCACACACTGATACACCTTCCCCACACAGGGAAACCCCTTCCCCACACACTGAAACCCCTTCTTCACACGCTGAAACCATTCCCCACACACTGAAAACATTCCCCACACACTGAAACCCTTCCCCACACACTGAAACCCTTCCCCACACACTGAAACCATTCCCCACACATTGAAACCCCTTCCCCACATACTGACACCCCTTCCCCACACACTGCAACCCTTCCCCACACACTGAAACCCTTCCCCACCCAGTGAATACCCTTCCCCACACACCGAAACACCTTCCCCGCACAGAGAAACCCTTCCCCACACACTTAAACCATTCCCCACACATTGAAACCCCTTCCCCACACACTGAAACTCTTCCCCACACACTGAAACCCTTCCCCCCACACTGAAACACCTTCCACACACAGTGAAACCCCTTCCCCACACACTGAAACCATTCCCCACACAGTGAAACCATTCCCCACACACTGAAATCCTTCCCCACACACTGAAACCCCTTCCCCACAAGCTGAAACCATTCACCACACACTGAAACCATTCCCCACACACTGAAACCCGTCCCCACATACTAAAACCCCTTCCCCACACACTGAAACCATTCCCCACACACTGAAAACCTTCCCCAACAGTGAATACCCTTCCACACACACTGAAACACCTTCCCCGCACAGTGAAACCCCATCCCCACACACTGAAACCCTTCCCCACACACTGAAACCCCTTCCCCACACACTGAAACCCTTCCCCACACACTGAAACCCTTCCCACCACACTGCAACACCTTCCACACCCAGTGAAACCCCTTCCCCACACACTAAAACCATTCCCACACAGTGAAACCATTCCCACACACTGAAAGCCCCTTCCCCTCACAGTGAAGCCCCTTCCCCACACACTGAAATCCTTCCCCACACACTGAAACCCCTTCCCCACAAGCTGAAACCATTCACCACACACTGAAACCATTCCCCACACACTGAAACCCTTCCCCACATACTGAAACCCCTTCCCCACACACTGAAACCATTCCCCACACACTGAAACACTTCCCCAACAGTGAATACCCTTCCACACACACTGAAACACCTTCCCCGCACAGTGAAACCCTTCCCCACACACTGAAACCCTTCCCCACACACTGAAACCCCTTCCCCACACACTAAAACCCTTCCCCACACAATGAAACCCTTCCCACCACACTGCAACACCTTCCACACACAGTGAAACCCCTTCCCCACACACTAAAACCATTCCCACACAGTGAAACCATTCCCACACACTGAAAGCCCCTTCCCCTCACAGTGAAACTCCTTCCCCACACACTGAATACCTTCCCCACACACTGAACCATTGCCCACACACTGATACACCTTCCCCACACAGGGAAACCCCTTCCCCACACACTGTAACCCCTTCTTCACACGCTCAAACCATTCCCCACACACTGAAAACATTCCCCACACACTGAAACCCTTCCCCACACACTGAAACCATTCCCCACACACTGAAACCCCTTCCCCACATACTGACACCCCTTCCCCACACACTGAAACCCTTCCCCACACACTGAAACCCTTCCCCACACAGTGAATACCCTTCCCCACACACCGAAACACCTTCCCCGCACAGTGAAACCCTTCCCCACACACTGAAACCATTCCCCACACAGTGAAACCATTCCCCACACACTGAAAGCCCCTTCCCCTCACAGTGAAACCCCTTCCCCACACACTGAATACCTTCCCCACACACTGAAACCATTGCCCACACACTGATACACCTTCCCCACACAGGGAAACCCCTTCCCCACACACTGAAACCCCTTCTTCACACGCTGAAACCATTCCCCACACACTTAAAACATTCCCCACACACTGAAACCCTTCCCCACACACTGAAACCATTCATCACACAGTGAAACCCTTCCCCACACACTTAAACCCTTCCCCACACACTGAAACCCCTTCCCCACCCACTGAAACTCTTCCCCACCCACTGAAACTCTTCCCCACACACTGAAACCCTTCCCCCACACTGAAACACCTTCCACACACAGTGAAACCCCTTCCCCACATACTGAAACCATTCCCCACACAGTGGAACCCCTTCCCCACACACTGAAAACCCCTTCCCCTCACAGTGAAACCACTTCCCCACACACTGAATACCTTCCCCACACACTGAAACCATTCCCCACACACTGATAGACCATCCCCACACACTGAAACCCTTTCCCACACACTGAAACCCTTCCCCACACACAGAAACCCTTCCCCACACACTGCAACCCCTTCCCCACACACTTAAACACATTCCACACATAGTGAAACCCCTTTCCACACACTGAAATCCTTCCCCACACACTGAAACCCCTTCCTCACACGCTGAAACCATTCCCCACACATGAAACCATTCCCCACACATTGAAACCCCTTCCACACAGACTGAAACCGTTCCCCACACACTGAAACCCTTCCCCACACACTGAACCCCTTCCCCACACACTGAAACCCCTTCCCCACAGGCTGAAACCATTCCCCACACACTGAAACCATTCCACACACACTGAAACCCCTTCCCCACACACTGAAAACATTTCCCACACACTGATTCCCCTTCCCCACACACTGAAACACCTTCCCCGCACACTGAAACCCTTCCACACACACTGAAACCCCTTCCCCACACACTGAAACCCTTTCCCACACACTGATTCCCCTTCCCCACACACTGAAACACCTTCCCCGCACACTGAAACCCTTCCCCACACACTGATACCCTTTCCCAAACACTGATTCCCCTTCCCCACACACTGAAACACCTTCCCCACATACTGAAACCCCTTCCCCACACACTGAAACAGATTCCACACACAGTGAAACTCCTCCCCACACACTGAAACACTTCCCCACACACTGAAACCCCTTCACCCCACACTGAAACACCTTTCACACAGAGTGAAACCCCTTCCCCACACAGTGAACCACATTCCCCACACACTGAAACCCCTTCCACACACACTGAAACCCCTTCCCCACACACTGAAACCATTCCCCACACATTGAAACCCCTTCCACACACACTGAAACCCCTTCTCCACACACTTAAACCCCTTCCCCACACAGTGAAACCATTCCCCACACACTGAAACCCCTTCCCCACACACTGAAACCCCTTCCCCACACACTGAAACCGCTACTCCACACACTGAAACCCTTCCCCACACACTGAAACCCCTTCCCCACACACTGAAACACATTCCACACATAGTGAAACCCCTCCCCACACACTGAGATCGTTCCCCACACACTGAAACCCCTTCCCCACACGCTGAAAACATTCCCCACACACTGAAACCATTCCCCACACACTGAAACACTTCCCCACACACTAAATCCATTCCCCACACACTGAAAACCCTTCCACACACACTGAAACCCCTTCCCCACACACTGAAACCCCTTCCCCACACAGAGAATCCCCATCTCCACACACTGAATCACCTTCCCCACACACTGAAATCCTTTCACCACACACTGAAACCCCATCCCCACACACTGAAACCCCTTCCCCACACACTGAAACCCCTTCGCCACACACTGAAACCCTTCCCCACACACTGAAATCCTTCCCCACACACTGAAACCCCTTCCCCACAAGCTGAAACCATTCACCACACACTGAAACCATTCCCCACACACTGAAACCCTTCCCCACATACTGAAACCCCTTCCCCACACACTGAAACCATTCCCCACACACTGAAACCCTTCCCCAACAGTGAATACCCTTCCACACACACTGAAACACCTTCCCCGCACAGTGAAACCCTTCCCCACACACTGAAACCCTTCCCCACACACTGAAACCCCTTCCCCACACACTGAAACCCTTCGCCACACAATGAAACCCTTCCCACCACACTGAAACACCATCCACACACAGTGAAACCCCTTCCCCACACACTGAAACCATTCCCCACACAGTGAAACCATTCCCCACACACTGAAAGCGCCTTCCCCTCACAGTGAAACCCCTTCCCCACACACTGAATACCTTCCCCACACACTGAAACCATTGCCCACACACTGATACACCTTCCCCACACAGGGAAACCCCTTCCCCACACACTGAAACCCCTTCTTCACACGCTGAAACCATTCCCCACACACTGAAAACATTCCCCACACACAGAAACCATTCCCCACACACTGAAACCATTCCCCACACACTGAAACCATTCCCCACACACTGAAACCCCTTCCCCACATACTGACACCCCTTCCCCACACACTGAAACCCTTCCCCACACACTGCAACCCTTCCCCACACAGTGAATACCCTTCCCCACACACCGAAACACCTTCCCCGCACAGTGAAACCCTTCCCCACACACTTAAACCCTTCCCCACACACTGAAACCCCTTCCCCACACACTGAAACTCTTCCCCACACACTGAAACCCTTCCCCCCACACTGAAACACCTTCCACACACAGTGAAACCCCTTCCCCACACACTGAAACCATTCCCCAAACACTGAAACCATTCCCCACACACTGAAATCCTTCCCCACACACTGAAACCCCTTCCCCACAAGCTGAAACCATTCACCACACACTGAAACCATTCCCCACACACTGGAACCCTTCCCCACATACTGAAACCCCTTCCCCACACACTGAAACCCTTCCCCAACAGTGAATACCCTTCCACACACACTGAAACACCTTCCCCGCACAGTGAAACCCTTCCCCACACACTGAAACCCTTCCCCACACACTGAAACCCCTTCCCCACACACTGAAACCCTTCCCCACACAATGAAACCCTTCCCACCACACTGAAACACCTTCCACACACAGTGAAACCCCTTCCCCACACACTGAAACCATTCCCCACACACTGAAACAATTCCCAACACACTGAAAGCCCCTTCCCCTCACAGTGAAACCCCTTCCCCACACACTGAATACCTTTCCCACACACTGAAACCATTGCCCACACACTGATACACCTTCCCCACACAGGGAAACCCCTTCCCCACACACTGAAACCCCTTCTTCACACGCTGAAACCATTCTTCACACACTGAAAACATTCCCCACACACTGAAACCCTTCCCCACACACTGAAACCATTCCCCACACACTGAAACCATTCCCCACACACTGAAACCCCTTCCCCACATACTGGCACCCCTTCCCCACACACTGAAACCCTTCCCCACACACTGAAACCCTTCCCCACACAGTGAAAACCCTTCCCCACACACCGAAACACCTTCCCCGCACAGTGAAACCCTTCCCCACACACTGAAACCATTCCCCACACAGTGAAACCATTCCCCACACACTGAAAGCCCCTTCCCCTCACAGTGAAACCCCTTCCCCACACACTGAATACCTTCCCCACACACTGAAACCATTGCCCACACACTGATACACCTTCCCCACACAGGGAAAACCCTTCCCCACACACTGAAACCCCTTCTTCACACGCTGAAACCATTCCCCACACACTGAAAACATTCCCCACACACTGAAACCCTTCCCCACACACTGAAACCATTCCCCACACAGTGAAACCATTCACCACACACTGAAAACACTTCCCCTCACAGTGAAACACCTTCCCCAAACACTGAAACGCTTCCCCACACACTGAATCCCCTTCCCCACACACTGAAACCCCGTCCCCACACACTGAAACGCCTTCCCCACACACTGAAACCCTTCCCCACACACTGAATCCCCTTCCCCACACACTGAAACCATTCCCCACACACTGAAACCACTTCCCCACACAGTGAAACCCCTTCCACACACACTGAAACCATTCCCCACAAACTGAAACACCTTCCCCACACACTGAGCCACATTCCCCACACACTGAAACCCCTTCCGCACACACTGAAACCCCTTCCCCACTCACTGAAACCATTTCCCAAACACTGAAACCCCTTCCACACACACTGAAACCCCTTCCCCACACACTGAAACACCTTCCCCACACAGAAAATCCAAATCTTCACACACTGAATCACCTTCCCCACACACTGAAATCCTTTCACCACACACTGAAACCCCATCCCCACACACTGAAACCCCTTCCCCACACACTGAAACCCCTTCCCCACACACTGAAACCCTTCCCTACACACTGAAATACTTCCCCACACACTGAAACCCCTTCCCCACAAGCTGAAACCATTCACAACACACTGAAATCATTCCCCACACACTGAAACCCTTCCCCACATACTGAAACCCCTTCCCCACACAGTGAAACCCTTCCCCACACACTGAAACCCTTCCCCACACACTGAAACCCCTTCCGCACAAGCTGAAACCATTCCCCACACACTGAAACCCTTCCCCAACAGTGAATACCCTTCCACACACACTGAAACACCTTCCCCGCACAGTGAAACCCTTCCCCACACACTGAAACCCTTCCCCACACACTGAAACCCCTTCCCCACACACTGAAACCCTTCCCCACACAATGAAACCATTCCCACCACACTGAAACACCTTCCACACACAGTGAAACCCCTTCCCCACACACTGAAACCATTCCCCACACAGTGAAACCATTCCCCACACACTGAAAGCGCCTTCCCCTCACAGTGAAACCCCTTCCCCACACACTGAATACCTTCCCCACACACTGAAACCATTGCCCACACACTGATACACCTTCCCCACGCAGGGAAACCCCTTCCCCACACACTGAAACCCCTTCTTCACACGCTGAAACCATTCCCCACACACTGAAAACATTCCCCACACACAGAAACCATTCCCCACACACTGAAACCATTCCCCACACACTGAAACCATTCCCCACACACTGAAACCCCTTCCCCACATACTGACACCCCTTCCCCACACACTGAAACCCTTCCCCACACACTGAAACCCTTCCCCACACAGTGAATACCCTTCCCCACACACCGAAACACCTTCCCCGCACAGTGAAACCCTTCCCCACACACTTAAACCCTTCCCCACACACTGAAACCCCTTCCCCACACACTGAAACTCTTCCCCACACACTGAAACCCTTCCCCCCACACTGAAACACATTCCACACACAGTGAAACCCCTTCCCCACACACTGAAACCATTCCCCACACAGTGAAACCATTCCCCACACACGGAAATCCTTCCCCACACACTGAAACCCCTTCCCCACAAGCTGAAACCATTCACCACACACTGAAACCATTCCCCACACACTGAAACCCTTCCCCACATACTGAAACCCCTTCCCCACACACTGAAACCATTCCCCACACACTGAAACCCTCCCCCAACAGTGAATACCATTCCACACACACTGAAACACCTTCCCCGCACAGTGAAACCCTTCCCCACACACTGAAACCCTTCCCTACACACTGAAACCCCTTCCCCACACACAGAAACCCTTCCCCACACGCTGAAACCATTCCCCACAAACTGAAACCATTCCACACACACTGAAACCCCTTCCCCACACACTGAAACCCTTTCCCACACACTGATTCCCCTTCCCCACACACTGAAACACCTTCCCCGCACACTGAAACCCTTCCACACACACTGAAACCCCTTCCCCACACACTGAAACCCTTTCCCACACACTGATTCCCCTACCCCACACACTGAAACACCTTCCCCGCACACTGAAACCCTTCCCCACACACTGATACCCTTTCCCACACACTGATTCCCCTTCCCCACACACTAAAACAGCTTCCCCACATACTGAAACCCCTTCCCCACACACTGAAACACATTCCACACACAGTGAAACCCCTCCCCACACACTGAAACACTTCCCCACACACTGAAACCCCTTCACCCCACACTGAAACACCTTTCACACAGAGTGAAACCCCTTCCCCACACAGTGAACCACATTCCCCACACACTGAAACCCCTTCCACACACACTGAAACCCCTTCCCCACACACTGAAACCATTCCCCACACATTGAAACCCCTTCCACACACACTGAAACCCCTTCTCCACACACTGAAACCCCTTCCCCACGCAGTGAAACCATTCCCCACACACTGAAACCCCTTCCCCACACACTGAAACCCCTACTCCACACACTGAAACCCCTTCCCCACACACTGAAACACATTCCACACACAGTGAAACCATTCCCCACACACTGAAACACTTCCCCACACACTGAACCCCTTCCCCACACACTGAAACCCCTTCCCCACACGCTGAAACCATTCCCCACACACTGAAACCATTCCACACACACTGAAACTCCTTCCCCACACACTGAAACCCTTTCCCACACACTGATTCCCCTTCCCCACACACTGAAACACCTTCCCCGCACACTGAAACCCTTCCACACACACTGAAACCCCTTCCCCACACACTGAAACCCTTTCCCACACACTGATTCCCCTTCCCCACACACTGAAACACCTTCCCCGCACACTGAAACCCTTCCACACACACTGAAACCCTTCCCCACACACTGACATCCTTCCCCACACACTGAAACCCTTTCCCCACACGCTGAAACCCCTTCCCCACACACTGCAACCATCTCCCACACACTGAAACCCCTTCCCCACATACTGAAACCCCTTCCCCACACACTGAAACCCTTCCCCACACACTGAAACCCTTCCCCACACACTGAAACACCTTCCCCGCACAGTGAAACCCTTCCCCACACACTGAAACCCTTCCCCACACACTGAAACACCTTCCCCACACACTGAAACACCTTCCCCACACAGTGAAACCCTTCCCCACACACTGAAACCCTTCCCCGCACACTGAAACGCCTTCCCCACACACTGAAACCGTTCCCCACACACTGAAACCCTTCCCCACACACTGAACCCCTTCCCCACACACTGAAACCCCTTCCCCACACGCTGAAACCATTCCCCACACACTGAAACCATTCCACACACACTGAAACCCCTTCCCCACACACTGAAACCCTTTCCCACAAACTGATTCCCCTTCCCCACACACTGAAACACCTTCCCCGCACACTGAAACCCTTCCACACACACTGAAACACCTTCCCCACACACTGAAACCCTTTCCCACACACTGATTCCCCTTCCCCACACACTGAAACACCTTCCCCGCACACTGAAACCCTTCCCCACACACTGATACCCTTTCCCACACACTGATTCCCCTTCCCCACACACTAAAAGAGCTTCCCCACATACTGAAACCCCTTCCCCACACACTGAAACACATTCCACACACAGTGAAACCCCTCCCCACACACTGAAACACTTCCCCACACACTGAAACCCCTTCACCCCACACTGAAGCACCTTTCACACAGAGTGAAACCCCTTCCCCACACACTGAACCACATTCCCCACACACTGAAACCCCTTCCACACACACTGAAACCCCTTCCCCACACACTGAAACCATTCCCCACACATTGAAACCCCTTCCACACACACTGAAACCCCTTCTCCACACACTGAAACCCCTTCCCCACACAGTGAAACCATTCCCCACACACTTAAACCCCTTCCCCACACACTGAAACCCCTACTCCACACACTGAAACCCCTTCCCCACACGCTGAAAACATTCCCCACACACTGAAACCATTCCCCACACACTGAAACACTTCCCCACACACTGAAACACTTCCCCACACACTGAACCACTTCCCCACACACTGACACCCCTTCCCCACACGCTGAAAACATACCCCATACACTGAAACCATTCCCCACACACTGAAACACTTCCCCACACACTGAACCCCTTCCCCACACACTGACACCCCTTCCCCACACGCTGAAAACATTCCCCACACACTGAAACCATTCCCCACACACTGAAACACTTCCCCACACACTGAACCCCTTCCCCACACACTGACACCCCTTCCCCACACGCTGAAACCATTCCCCACACACTGAAACCATTCCACACACACTGAAACCCCTTCCCCACACACTGAAACCCTTTCCCACACACTGATTCCCCTTCCCCACACACTGAAACACCTTCCCCACACACTGAAACACTTCCACACACACTGAAACCCCTTCCCCACACACTGAAACCATTTCCCACACACTGATTCCCCTTCCCCACACACTGAAACACCTTCCCCGCACACTGAAACCCTTCCCCACACACTGATACCCTTTCCCACACACTGATTCCCCTTCCCCACATACTGAAACCCCTTCCCCACACACTGAAACACATTCCACACACAGTGAAACCCCTCCCCACACACTGAAACACTTCCCCACACACTGAAACCCCTTCACCCCACACTGAAACACCTTTCACACAGAGTGAAACCCCTTCCCCACACACTGAACCACATTCCCCACACACTGAAACCCCTTCCACACACACTGAAACCCCTTCCCCACACACTGAAACCATCCCCCACACACTGAAACCCCTTCCACACACACTGAAACCCCTTCCCCACACACTGAAACCCCTACTCCACACACTGAAACCCCTTCCCCACACACTGAAACACATTCCACACATAGTGAAACCCCTCCCCACACACTGAGATCGTTCCCCACACACTGAAACCCCTTCCCCACACGCTGAAAATATTCCCCACACACTGAAACCATTCCCCACACTCTGAAACACTTCCCCACACACTGAATCCATTCACCACACACTGAAACCCCTTCCCCACACACTGAAACCCCTTCCCCACACACTGAAACCCCTTCCCCACACAGAGAATCCCCATCTCCACACACTGAATCACCTTCCCCAAACACTGAAATCCTTTCACCACACACTGAAACCCCATCCCCACACACTGAAACCCCTTCCCCACACACTGAAACCCCTTCCCCACACACTGAAACCCTTCCCCACACACTGAAATCCTTCCCCACACACTGAAACCCCTTCCCCACAAGCTGAAACCATTCACCACACACTGAAACCATTCCCCACACACTGAAACCCTTCCCCACATACTGAAACCCCTTCCCCACACACTGAAACCATTCCCCACACACTGAAACCCTTCCCCAACAATGAATACCCTTCCACACACACTGAAACACCTTCCCCGCACAGTGAAACCCTTCCCCACACACTGAAACCCTTCCCCACACACTGAAACCCCTTCCCCACACACTGAAACCCTTCCCCACACAATGAAACCCTTCCCACCACACTGAAACACCTTCCACACACAGTGAAACCCCTTCCCCACACACTGAAACCATTCCCCACACAGTGAAACCATTCCCCACGCACTGAAAGCCCCTTCCCCACACAGTGAAACCCCTTCCCCACACCCTGAATACCTTCCCCACACACTGAAACCATTGCCCACACACTGAAACCCCTTCCCCACATACTGACACCCCTTCCCCAAACACTGAAACCCTTCCCCACACACTGAAACCCTTCCCCACACAGTGAATACCCTTCCCCACACACCGAAACACCTTCCCCGCACCGTGAAACCCTTCCCCACACACTTAAACCCTTCCCCACACACTGAAACCCCTTCCCCACACACTGAAACTCTTCCCCACACTGAAACACCTTCCACACACACTGAAACCCCTTCCCCACACACTGAAACCATTCCCCACACAGTGAAACCATTCCCCACACACTGAAATCCTTCCCCACACACTGAAACCCCTTCCCCACAAGCTGAAACCATTGACCACACACTGAAACCATTCCCCACACACTGAAACCCTTCCCCACATACTGAAACCCCTTCCCCACACACTGAAACCATTCCCCACACACTGAAACCCCTTCCCCACACACTGAAACCATTCCCCACACAATGAAACCCTTCCCACCACACTGAAACACCTTCCACACACAGTGAAACCCCTTCCCCACACACTGAAACCATTCCCCACACAGTGAAACCATTCCCCACACATTGAAAGCCCCTTCCCCTCACAGTGAAACCCCTTCCCCACACACTGAATACCTTCCCCACACACTGAAACCATTGGCCACAAACTGATACACCTTCCCCACACAGGGAAACCCCTTCCCCACACACTGAAACCCCTTCTTCACACGCTGAAACCATTCCCCACACACTGAAAACATTCCACGCACACTGAAACACTTCCCCACACACTGAAACCATTCCCCACACACTGAAACCATTCCCAACACACTGAAACCATTCCCCACACACTGAAACCCCTTCCCCACTCTGTGAAAGCCCTTCCCCACACACTGAAACACCTTCCACACACAGTGAAACCCCTTCCCCACACACTGAAACCCCTTCCCCGCACACTGAATACCTTCCCCACACACTGAAACCATTGCCCACACACTGATACACCTTCCCCACACAGGGAAACCCCTTCCCCACACACTAAAACCCCTTCTTCACACGCTGAAACCATTCTTCACACACTGAAAACATTCCCCACACACTGAAACCCTTCCCCACACACTGAAACCATTCCCCACACACTGAAACCATTCCCCACACACTGAAACACCTTCCCCACATACTGACACCCCTTCCCCACACACTGAAACCCTTCCCCACACACTGAAACCCTTCCTCACACAGTGAATACCCTTCCCCACACACCGAAACACCTTCCCCGCACAGTGAAACCCTTCCCCACACACTGAAACCATTCCCCACACAGTGAAACCATTCCCCACACACTGAAAGCCCCTTCCCCTCACAGTGAAACCCCTTCCCCATACACTGAATACCTTCCCCACACACTGAAACCATTGCCCACACACTGATACACCTTCCCCACACACGGAACCCCCTTCCCCACACACTGAAACCCCTTCTTCACACGCTGAAACCATTCCCCACACACTGAAAACATTCCCCACACACTGAAACCCTTCCCCACACACTGAAACCATTCCCCACACACTGAAAACATTCCCCACACACTGAAACCCCTTCCCCACATACTGACACCCCTTCCCCACACACTGAAACCCTTCCCCACACACTGAAACCCTTCCCCACACAGTGAATACCCTTCCCCACACACCGAAACACCTTCCCCGCACAGTGAAACCTTTCCCCACACACTTAAACCCTTCCCCACAGACTGAAACCCCTTCCCCACACACTGAAACTCTTCCCCCCACACTGAAACCCTTCCCCCCACACTGAAACACCATCCACACACAGTGAAACCCCTTCCCCACACACTGAAACCATTCCCCACACAGTGAAACCATTCCCCACACACTGAAAACCCCTTCCCCTCACAGTGAAACCCCTTCCCCACACACTGAATACCTTCCCCACGCACTGAAACCATTCCCCACACACTGATAGACCTTCCCCACACAGTGTAACCCCTTCCCCACACACTGAAACCCTTCCCCACACACAGAAACCCTTCCCCAGACACTGCAACCCCTTCCCCACACACTTAAACACATTCCACACATAGTGAAACCCCTTTCCACACACTGAAATCCTTCCCCACACACTGAAACCCGTTCCTCACTCGTTGAAACCATTCCCCACAGATGAAACCATTCCCCACACATTGAAACCCCTTCCACACACACTGAAACCCCTTCCCCACACACTGAAACCCCTTCCCCACACACTGAAACCATTCCCCACACACTGAAACCCCTTCCCCACACACTGAAGCCCCTTCCCCAAATAGAGAATCCCCTTCTCCACACACTGAATCACCTTCCCCACACACTGAAACCCCGTCCCCACACACTGAAACCCCTTCCCCACACACTGAAACCCTTCCCCACACACTGAAACCATTCCCCACACACTGAAACCACTTCCCCACACAGTGAAACCCCTTCCACACACACTGAAACCATTCCCCACACACTGAAACCACTTCCCCACGCAGTGAAACCCCTTCCACACACACTGAAACCATTCCCCACACACTAAAACACCTTCCCCACACACTGAGCCACATTCCCCACACACTGAAACCCCTTCCACACACACTGAAACCCCTTCCCCACACACAGAAACCATATCCCACACACTGAAACCCCTTCCACACACACTGAAACCCCTTCCCCACACACTGAAACCCATTCCCCACACACTGAAACCTTTCCCCACACACTGAAACCCCTTACCCACACACTGAAACCCCTTCCCCACACAGAGAATCCCCTTTCCCACACACTGAATCACCTTCCCCACATATTGAAATCCTTTCCCCACACACTGAAACCCTTCCCCCCAAACTGAATCCCCTTCCACACACACTGAAACCCCTTCCACACACACTGAAACCCCTTCCCCACACACTGAAACCATATCCTACACACTGAAACCCCTTCCACACACATTGAAACCCCTTCCCCACACACTGAAACCCCTTCCCCACACACTGAAACCATTCCCCACACACTGAAACCCATTCCCCACACACTGAAACCCCTTCCCCACACAGAGAATCCCCTTCCGCACACACTGAATCACCTTCCACACACATTGAAATCCTTTCCCCACACACTGAAACCCTTCCCCACAAACTGAATCCCCTTCCCCACTCACTGAAACACCTTCCCCACACATTGAAACCCTTCCCCACATACTGAAACCCTCCCCCGCACACTGAAACCCCTTCCCCACACACAGAAACCGTTCCCCACACACTGAAACCCTTCCCCACACACTGAAACCCCTTCCCCACACGCTGAAACCATTCCCCACACACTAAAACCATTCCACACACACTGAAACCCCTTCCCCACATACTGAAACCCCTTCCCCACACACTGAAACCCTTCCCCACACACTGAAACCCTTCCCCACTCACTGAAACCCATTCTCCGCACACTGAAACTCATTCCCCGCACAGTGAAACCCTTCCCCACACACTGAAACCATTCCCCACTCACTGAAACCCCTTCCCCACACACTGAAACCATTCCCCACTCACTGAAACCCTTCCCCACACACTGAAACACCTTCCCCACACACTGAAACACATTCCTGACACAGTGAAACCCCACCCCACATACTGAAACCCCTTCACCCCACTCTGAAACACATTCCACACACAGTGAAACCCCTTAACCATACACTGAAACCATTCCCCAAACAGTGAAACCATTCCCCACACACTGAAACCCCTTCCCCACACAGTGAAACCCCTTCCCCACACACTGAATCCATTCCCCACACACTGAAACCCCTTCCCCACACACTGAGCCACATTCCCCACACACTGAACCACCTTCCACACACACTGAACCCCCTTCCCCACACACTGAAACCCCTTCCCCACACACCAAAACCATTCCCCACACACAGAAACCCCTTCCCCACACACTGAAACCCCTTCCCCACACTCTGAAGCCCCTTCCCCACACAGAGAATCCCCTTCTCCACACACTGAATCACCTTCCCCACACACTGAAATCCGTTCCCCACACACTGAAACCATTCCCCACACACTGAAACCCCTTCCCCACACAGTGAAACCCTTTCCCCACACAGTGAAAGCCCTTCCCCACACACTGAAACCCGTCCCCACACATTGAAACCTTTCCCCACACACTGAAACCCCTTCCCCACACACTGAAAGCCCTTCCCCACACACTGAAACCCCTTCCCCACACACTGAAACACATTCCACACACAGTGAAACCCATCCCCACACACTGAAACACATTCCCCACACACTGAAACCATTCCCCACACACTGAAACCACATTCCCCACACACTGAAACCCCTTCAACACACACTGAAACCCCTTCCCCACACACTGAAACCCCTTCCCCACACACTGAAACCATTCCCCACACACTGAAACCCCTTCCCCACACACTGAAACCCCTTCCCCACACAGAGAATCCCCTTCCACACACACTGAATCACCTTCCCCACACACTGAAATCCTTTCCCCACACACTGAAACCCTTCCCCACAAACTGAATCCCCTTCCCCACTCACTGAAACACCTTTCCCACACAGTGAAATCCTTCCCCACACACTGAAACCCTTCCCCGCACACTGAAACCCCTTCCCCACACACTGAAACCGATCCCCACACACTGAAACCCTTCCCCACACACTGAAACCCTTCCCCACACACTGAAACCCCTTCCCCACATGCTGAAACCATTCCCCACACACTGAAACCATTCCACACACACTGAAACCCCTTCCCCACATACTGAAACCCCTTCCCCACACACTGAAACCCTTCCCCACACACTGAAACCCTTCCCCACACACTGAAACCCTTATCCACAAACTGAATCACCTTCCCCACTCACTGAAACACCTTTCCCACACAGTGAAACCCTTCCCCACACACTGAAACCCTTCCCCGCACACTGAAACCCCTTCCCCACACACTGAAACCGTTCCCCACACACTGAAACCCTTCCCCACACACTGAAACCCTTCCCCACACACTGAAACCCCTTCCCCACACGCTGAAACCATTCCCCAAACACTGAAACCATTCCACACACACTGAAACCCCTTCCCCACATACTGAAACCCCTTCCCCACACACTGAAACCCTTCCCCACACACTGAAACCCTTCCCCACACACTGAAACCCATTCCCCGCACACTGAAACTCATTCCCCGCAAAGTGAAACCCTTCCCCTCACGCTGAAACCCTTCCCCACTCACTGAAACCCCTTCCCCACACACTGAAACCATTCCCCACTCACTGAAACCCTTCCCCACACACTGAAACACCTTCCCCACACACTGAAACACATTCCTCACACAGTGAAACCCCACCCCACATACTGAAACCCCTTCACCCCACAATGAAACACATTCCACACACAGTGAAACCCCTTAACCACACACTGAAACCATTCCCCAAACAGTGACACCATTCCCCAGACACTGAAACCCCTTCCCCACACAGTGAATCCCCTTCCCCACACACTGAATCCATTCCCCACACACTGAAACCACTTCCCCACACAGTGAAACCCCTTCCACACACACTGAAACCATTCCCCACACACTGAAACCACTTCCCCACACACTGAAACCCCTTCCCCAGACACTGAAACCCTTCCCCACACACTGAAACCCCTTCCCCACACACTGAAACCATTCCCCACACACTGAAACCACTTCCCCACACAGTGAAACCCCTTCCACACACACTGAAACCATTCCCCACAAACTGAAACACCTTCCCCACACACTGAGCCACATTCCCCACACACTGAAACCCCTTCCACACACACTGAAACCCCTTCCCCACTCACTGAAACCATTTCCCACACACTGAAACCCCTTCCACACACACTGAAACCCCTTCCCCACACACTGAAACCCCTTCCCCACACACTGAAACCATTCCCCACACACTGAAACCCCTTCCCCACACACTGAAACCCCTTCCCCACACAGAGAATCCCCTTCCCCACACACTGAATCACCTTCCCCATACACTGAATTCCTTTCCCCACACACTGAAACCCTTCCCCACAAACTGAATCCCCTTCCCCACTCACTGAAACACCTTCCCACACAGTGAAACCCTTCCCCACACAACGAAAACCCTTCCCCGCACACTGAAACCCCTTCCCCACACACTGAAACCGTTCCCCACACACTGAAACCCTTCCCCACACACTGAAACCCTTCCCCAAACACTGAAACCCCTTCCCCACAGGCTGAAACCATTCCCCACACACTGAAACCATTCCACACACACTGAAACCCCTTCCCCACATACTGAAACCCCTTCCCCACACACTGAAACCCTTCCCCACACACTGAAACCCTTCCCCACACACTGAAACCCATTCCCCGCACACTGAAACTCATTCCCCGCACAGTGAAACCCTTCCCCACACACTGAAACCCTTCCCCACTCACTGAAACCCCTTCCCCACACACTGAAACCATTCCCCACTCACTGAAACCCTTCCCCACACACTGAAACATTCCCCACACACTGAAACACATTCCTCACACAGTGAAACCCCTTAACCACACACTGAAACCATTCCCCAAACAGTGACACCATTCCCCAGACACTGAAACCCCTTCCCCACACAGTGAATCCCCTTCCCCACACACTGAATCCATTCCCCACACACTGAAACCACTTCCCCACACAGTGAAACCCCTTCCACACACACTGAAACCATTCCCCACACACTGAAACCACTTCCCCACACACTGAAACCCCTTCCCCAGACACTGAAACCCTTCCCCACACACTGAAACCCCTTCCCCACGCACTGAAACCATTCCCCACACACTGAAACCACTTCCCCACACAGTGAAACCCCTTCCACACACACTGAAACCATTCCCCACAAACTGAAACACCTTCCCCACACACTGAGCCACATTCCCCACACACTGAAACCCCTTCCACACACACTGAAACCCCTTCCCCACTCACTGAAACCATTTCCCACACACTGAAACCCCTTCCACACACACTGAAACCCCTTCCCCACACACTGAAACCCCTTCCCCACACACTGAAACCATTCCCCACACACTGAAACCCCTTCCCCACACACTGAAACCCCTTCCCCACACAGAGAATCCCCTTCCCCACACACTGAATCACCTTCCCCATACACTGAATTCCTTTCCCCACACACTGAAACCCTTCCCCACAAACTGAATCCCCTTCCACACTCACTGAAACACCTTCCCACACAGTGAAACCCTTCCCCACACAACGAAAACCCTTCCCCGCACACTGAAACCCCTTCCCCACACACTGAAACCGTTCCCCACACACTGAAACCCTTCCCCACACACTGAAACCCTTCCCCACACACTGAAACCCCTTCCCCACAGGCTGAAACCATTCCCCACACACTGAAACCATTCCACACACACTGAAACCCCTTCCCCACATACTGAAACCCCTTCCCCACACACTGAAACCCTTCCCCACACACTGAAACCCTTCCCCACACACTGAAACCCATTCCCCGCACACTGAAACTCATTCCCCGCACAGTTAAACCCTTCCCCACACACTGAAACCCTTCCCCACTCACTGAAACCCCTTCCCCACACACTGAAACCATTCCCCACTCACTGAAACCCTTCCCCACACACTGAAACATTCCCCACACACTGAAACACATTCCTCACACAGTGAAACCCCACCCCACATACTGAAACCCCTTCACCCCACACTGAAACACATTCCACACACAGTGAAACCCCTTAACCACACACTCAATCCATTCCCCACACACTGAAACCACTTCCCCACACAGTGAAACCCCTTCCACACACACCGAAACCATTCCCCACACACTGAAACCACTTCCCCACACAGTGAAACCCCTTCCACACACACTGAAACCATTCCCCACACACTGAACCACCTTCCCCACACACTGAGCCACATTCCCCACACACTGAAACCCCTTCCACACACACTGAAACAATATCCCACACACTGAAACCCCTTCCACACACACTGAAACCCCTTCCCCACACACTGAAACCCCTTCCCCACACACTGAAACCATTCCCCACACACTGAAACCCCTTCCCCACACACTGAAACCCCTTCCCCACACAGAGAATCCCCTTCCCCACACACTGAATCACCTTCCCAACACACTGAAATCCTTTCCCCACACACTGAAACCCTTCCCCACAAACTGAATCACCTTCCCCACTCACTGAAACACCTTCCCCACACATTGAAACCCTTCCCCACACACTGAAGCCCTTCCCCGCACACTGAAACCCCTTCCCCACACACTGAAACCGTTCCCCACACACTGAAACCCTTCCCCACACACTGAAACCCCTTCTCCACACGCTGAAACCATTCCCCACACACTAAAACCATTCCACACACACTGAAACCCCTTCCCCACATACTGAAACCCCTTCCCCACATACTGAAACCCCTTCCCCACACTCTGAAACCCTTCCCCACACACTGAAACCCTTCCCCACTCACTGAAACCCATTCTCCGCACACTGAAACTCATTCCCCGCACAGTGAAACCCTTCCCCACACAATGAAACCCTTCCCCACACACTGAAACCCCTTCCCCACACACTGAAACCATTCCCCACTCACTGAAACCCTTCCCCACACACTGAAACACCTTCCCCACACAGTGAAACACATTCCTCACACAGTGAAACCCCTTAACCACACACTGAAACCATTCCCAAACAGTGAAACCATTCCCCACACACTGAAACCCCTTCCCCACACAGTGAAACCCCTTCCCCTCACACTGAATCCATTCCCCACACACTGAAACCCCTTCCCCACACACTGAGCCACATTCCCCACACACTGAAACCCCTTCCACACACACTGAAACCCCTTCCCCACACACTGAAACCCCTTCCCCACACACCGAAACCATTCCCCACACACTGAAACCCCTTCCCCACACACTGAAACCCCTTCCCCACACACCGAAGCCCCTTCCCCACACAGAGGATCCCCTTTTCCACACACTGAATCACCTTCCCCACACACTGAAATCCGTTCCCCACACACTGAAAACATTCCCCACACACTGAAACCCCTTCCCCACACAGTGAAACCCTTTCCCCACACAGTGAAACCCCTTCCCCACACACTGAAACCCATCCCAACACATTGAAACCTTTCCCCACACACTGAAACCCCTTCCCCACACACTGAAACCCCTTCCCCACACACTGAAACCCCTTCCCCACACACTGAAACACATTCCACACACAGTGAAACCCCTCCCCACACACTGAAACCCCTTCCCCACACACTGAAACCCCTTCACCCCACACTGAAACACCTTCCACACACAGTGAAACCCCTTCCACACACACTGAAGCCATTCCCCACACAGTGAAACCATTCACCACACACTGAAAACACTTCCCCTCACAGTGAAACACCTACCCCAAACACTGAAACGCTTCCCCACACACTGAAACCCGTCCCCACAAACTGAAACCATTTCCCACACACTGAATCCCCTTCCCCACACACTGAAACCCCGTCCCCACACACTGAAACCCCTTCCCCACACACTGAAACCCTTCCCCACACAGTGAAACCCTTCCCCACAAACTGTAACCCTTCCCCACAAACTGTATCCCCTTCCCCACTCACTGAAACACCTTCCCCACACAGTGAAACCCTTCCCCACACACTGAAACCCTTCCCCGCACACTGAAACCCTTTCCAACACACTGAAACCGTTCCCCACACACTGAAACCCTTCCCCACACACTGAAACCCTTCCCCACACACTGAAACCCCTTCCCCACACGCTGAAACAATTCCCCACACAATGAAACCATTCCACACACACTGAAACCCCTTCCCCACATACTGAAACCCCTTCCCCACACACTGAAACCCTTCCCCACACACTGAAACCCTTCCCCACACACTGAAACCCATTCCCCGCACACTGAAACTCATTCCCCGCACAGTGAAACCCTTCCCCACACACTGAAACCCTTCCCCACTCACTGAAACCCCTTCCCCACACACTGAAACCCTTCCCCACACACTGAAACACCTTCCCCACACACTGAAACACATTCCTCACACAGTGAAACACCACCCCACATACTGAAACACCTTCACCCCACACTGAAACACATTCCACACACAGTGAAATCCCTTAACGACACACTGAAACCATTCCCCAAACAGTGACACCATTCCCCAGACACTGAAACCCCTTCCCCACACAGTGAAACCCCTTCCCCACACACTGAATCCATTCCCCACACACTGAAACCACTTACTCACACAGTGAAACCCCTTCCACACACACTGAAACCATTCCCCACACACTGAAACCACTTCCCCACACACTGAAACCCCTTCCCCAGACACTGAAACCCTTCCCCACACACTGAAACCCCTTCCCCACACACTGAAACCATTCCCCACACACTCAAACCACTTCCCCACACAGTGAAATCCCTTCCACACACACTGAAACCATTCCCCACAAACTGAAACACCTTCCCCACACACTGAGCCACATTCCCCACACACTGAAACCCCTTCCACACACACTGAAACCCCTTCCCCACTCACTGAAACCATTTCCCACACACTGAAACCCCTACCACACACACTGAAACCCCTTCCCCACACACTGAAACAACGTCCCCACACACTGAAACCATTCCCCACACACTGAAACCCCTTCCCCACACAATGAAACCCCTTCCCCACACAGAGAATCCCCTTCCCCACACACTGAATCACCTTCCCCACACACTGAAATCCTTTCCCCACACACTGAAACCCTTCCCCACAAACTGAATCCCCTTCCCCACTCACTGAAACACCTTCCCCACACAGTGAAACCCTTCCCCACACACTGAAACCCTTCCCCGCACACTGAAACCCCTTCCCCACACACTGAAATCGTTCCCCACACACTGAAACCCTTCCCCACACACTGAAACCCTTCCCCACACACTGAAACCCCTTCCCCACACGCTGAAACCATTCCCCACACACTGAAACCATTCCACACACACTGAAACCCTTCCCCACACACTGAAACACCTTCCCCACACACTGAAACACATTCCTCACACAGTGAAACCCCACCCCACATACTGAAACCCCTTCACCCCACACTGAAACACATTCCACACACAGTGAAACCCCTTAACCACACACTGAAACCATTCCCCAAACAGTGACACCATTCCCCAGACACTGAAACCCCTTCCCCACACAGTGAAACCCCTTCCCCACACACTGAATCCATTCCCCACACACTGAAACCACTTCCCCACACACTGAAACCCCTTCCACACACACTGAAACCATTCCCCACACACTGAAACCACTTCCCCACACAGTGAAACCCCTTCCACACACACTGAAACCATTCCCCACACACTGAACCACCTTCCCCACACACTGAGCCACATTCCCCACACACTGAAACCCCTTGCACACACACTGAAACCCCTTCCCCACACACTGAAACCATATCCCACACACTGAAACCCCTTCCACACACACTGAAACCCCTTCCCCACACACTGAAACCCCTTCCCCACACACTGAAACCATTCCCCACACACTGAACCCCCTTCCCCACACACTGTAACCCCTTCCCCACACAAAGAATCCCCTTCCCCACACACTGAATCACCTTCCCCACACACTGAAATCCTTTCCCCACACACTGAAACCCTTCCCCACAAATTGAATCCCCTTCCCCACTCACTGAAACACCTTCCCCACACATTGAAACCCTTCCCCACACACTGAAACCCTTCCCCGCACACTGAAACCCCTTCCCCACACACTGAAACCGTTCCCCACACACTGAAACCCTTCCCCACACACTGGAACCCCTTCCCCACACGCTGAAAACATTCCCCACACACTAAAACCATTCCACACACACTGAAACCCCTTCCCCACATACTGAAACCCCTTCCCCACACACTGAAACCCTTCCCCACACACTGAAACCCTTCCCCACTTACTGAAACCCATTCCCCGCACACTGAAACTCATTCCCCGCACAGTGAAACCCTTCCCCACACACTGAAACCCTTCCCCACTCACTGAAACCCATTCCCCACACACTGAAACCATTCCCCACTCACTGAAACCCTTCCACACACACTGAAACACCTTCCCCACACACTGAAACACATTCCTCACACAGTGAAACCCCACCCCACATACTGAAAACCCTTCACCCCACATTGAAACATATTCCACACACAGTGAAACCACTTAACCACACACTGAAACCATTCCCCAAACAGTGAAACCATTCCCCACACACTGAAACCCCTTCCCCACACAGTGAAACCCCTTCCCCACACACTGAATCCATTCCCCACACACTGAAACCCCTTCCCCACACACTGAGCCACATTCCCCACACACTGAAACCCCTTCCACACACACTGAAACCACTTCCCCACACACTGAAACCCCTTCCCCACACACCGAAACCATTCCCCACACACTGAAACCCCTTCCCCACACACTGAAACCCCTTCCCCACACACTGAAGCCCCTTCCCCACACAGAGAATCCCCTTCTCCACACACTGAATCACCTTCCCCACACACTGAAATCCGGTCCCCACACACTGAAACCATTCCCCACACACTGAAACCCCTTCCCCACACAGTGAAACCCTTTCCCCACACAGTGAAAGCCCTTCCCCACACACTGAAACCCGTCCCCACACATTGAAACCTTTCCCCACACACTGAAACCCCTTCCCCACACACTGAAACCCCTTCCCCACACACTGAAACACATTCCACACACAGTGAAACCCCTCCCCACACACTGAAACACATTCCCCACACACTGAAACCCCTTCATCCCACACTGAAACACGTTCCACACACAGTGAAACCCCTTCCCCACACACTGAAGCCATTCCCCACACAGTGAAACCATTCACCACACACTGAAAACACTTCCCCTCACAGTGAAACACCTACCCCAAACACTGAAACGCTTCCCCACACACTGAAACCCGTCCCCACAAACTGAAACCATTTCCCACACACTGAATCCCCTTCCCCACACACTGAAACCCCGTCCCCACACACTGAAACCCCTTCCCCACACACTGAAACCCTTCCCCACACAGTGAAACCCCTTCCCCACACACTGAAACCATTCCCCACACACTGAAACCACTTCCCCACACAGTGAAACCCCTACCACACACACTGAAACCATTCCCCACAAACTGAAACACCTTCCCCACACACTGAGCCACATTCCCCACTCACTGAAACCATTTCCCACAAACTGAAACCCCTTCCACACACACTGAAACCCCTTCCCCACACACTGAAACCCCTTCCCCACACACTGAAACCATTCCCCACACACTGAAACCCCTTCCCCACACACTGAAACCCCTTCCCCACACAGAGAATCCCCTTCCTCACACACTGAATCACCTTCCCCACACACTGAAATCCTTTCCCCACACACTGAAACCCTTCCCCACAAACTGAATCCCCTTCCCCACTCACTGAAATACCTTCCCCACACAGTGAAACCCTTCCCCACACACTGAAACCCTTCCCCGCACACTGAAACCCCTTTCCCACACACTGAAACCCCTTCCCCACACACTGAAACCCTTCCCCACACACTGAAACCCTTCCCCACACACTGAAACCCCTTCCCCACACGCTGAAACCATCCCCCACACACTGAAACCTTTCCACACACACTGACACCCCTTCCCCACATACTGAAACCCCTTCCCCACACACTGAAACCCTTCCCCACTCACTGAAACCCTTCCCCACACACTGAAACCCATTCCCCGCACACTGAAACTCATTCCCCGCACAGTGAAAACCTTCCCCACACACTGAAACCCTTCCCCACTCACTGAAACCCCTTCCCCACACACTGAAACCATTCCCCACTCACTGAAACCCTTCCCCACACACTGAAACACCTTCCCCACACACTGAAACAAATTCCTCACACAGCGAAAACCCACCCCACATACTGAAACCCCTTCACCCCACACTGAAACACATTCCACACACAGTGAAACCAACTAACCACACACTGAAACCATTCCCTAAACAGTGAAACCATTCCCCAGACACTGAAACCCCTTCCCCACACAGTGAAACCCCTTCCCCGCACACTGAATCCATTCCCCACACACTGAAACCCCTTCCCCACACACTGAGCCACATTCCCCACACACTGAAACCCCTTCCACACACACTGAAACCATTCCCCACACATTGAAACCCCTTCCACACACACTGAAACCCCTTCTCCACACACTGAAACCACTTCCCCACACACTGAAACCATTCCCCACACACTGAAACCCCTTCCCCACACACTGAAACCCCTTCCCCACACACTGAAACCCCTTCCCCACAAACTGAAACCCTTCCCCACACACTGAAACCCCTTCCCCACACACTGAAACACATTCCACACATAGTGGAACCCCTCGCCACACACTGAGATCCTTCCCCACACACTGAAACCCTTCCCCACTCACTGAAACCCCTTCCCCACACACTGAAACCATTCCCCACTCACTGAAACCCTTCCACACACACTGAAACACCTTCCCCACACAAAGAAACACATTCCTCACACAGTGAAACCCCACCCCACATACTGAAACCCCTTCGCCCCACATTGAAACATATTCCACACACAGTGAAACCACTTAACCACACACTGAAACCATTCCCCAAACAGTGAAACCATTCCCCACACACTGAAACCCCTTCCCCACACAGTGAAACCCCTTCCCCACACACTGAATCCATTCCCCACACACTGAAACCCCTTCCCCACACACTGAGCCACATTCCCCACACACTGAAACCCCTTCCACACACACTGAAACCACTTCCCCACACACTGAAACCCCTTCCCCACACACCAAAACCATTCCCCACACACTGAAACCCCTTCCCCACACACTGAAACCCCTTCCCCACAAACTGAAACCCTTCCCCACACACTGAAACCCCTTCCCCACACACTGAAACACATTCCACACATAGTGAAACCCCTCGCCACACACTGAGATCCTTCCCCACACACTGAAACCCTTCCCCACTCACTGAAACCCCTTCCCCACACACTGAAACCATTCCCCACTCACTGAAACCCTTCCACACACACTGAAACACCTTCCCCACACAAAGAAACACATTCCTCACACAGTGAAACCCCACCCCACATACTGAAACCCCTTCGCCCCACATTGAAACATATTCCACACACAGTGAAACCACTTAACCACACACTGAAACCATTCCCCAAACAGTGAAACCATTCCCCACACACTGAAACCCCTTCCCCACACAGTGAAACCCCTTCCCCACACACTGAATCCATTCCCCACACACTGAAACCCCTTCCCCACACACTGAGCCACATTCCCCACACACTGAAACCCCTTCCACACACACTGAAACCACTTCCCCACACACTGAAACCCCTTCCCCACACACCAAAACCATTCCCCACACACTGAAACCCCTTCCCCACACACTGAAACCCCTTCCCCACACACTGAAGCCCCTTCCCCACACAGAGAATCCCCTTCTCCACACACTGAATCACCTTCCCCACACACTGAAATCCGGTCCCCACACACTGAAACCATTCCCCACACACTGAAACCCCTTCCCCACACAGTGAAACCCTTTCCCCACAAAGTGAAAGCCCTTCCCCACACACTGAAACCCGTCCCCACACATTGAAACCTTTCCCCACACACTGAAACCCCTTCCCCACACACTGAAACCCCTTCCCCACACACTGAAACACATTCCACACACAGTGAAACCCCTCCCCACACACTGAAACACATTCCCCACACACTGAAACCCCTTCACCCCACACTGAAACACGTTCCACACACAGTGAAACCCCTTCCCCACACACTGAAGCCATTCCCCACACAGTGAAACCATTCACCACACACTGAAAACACTTCCCCTCACAGTGAAACACCTACCCCAAACACTGAAACGCTTCCCCACACACTGAAACCCGTCCCCACAAACTGAAACCATTTCCCACACACTGAATCCCCTTCCCCACACACTGAAACCCCGTCCCCACACACTGAAACCCCTTCCCCACACACTGAAACCCTTCCCCACACACTGAAACCCCTTCCTCACACACTGAAACCATTCCCCACACACTGAAACCACTTCCCCACACAGTGAAACCCCTACCACACACACTGAAACCATTCCCCACAAACTGAAACACCTTCCCCACACACTGAGCCACATTCCCCACTCACTGAAACCATTTCCCACAAACTGAAACCCCTTCCACACACACTGAAACCCCTTCCCCACACACTGAAACCACTTCCCCACACACTGAAACCATTCCCCACACACTGAAACCCCTTCCCCACACACTGAAACCCCTTCCCCACACAGAGAATCCCCTTCCTCACACACTGAATCACCTTCCCCACACACTGAAATCCTTTCCCCACACACTGAAACCCTTCCCCACAAACTGAATCCCCTTCCCCACTCACTGAAATACCTTCCCCACACAGTGAAACCCTTCCCCACACACTGAAACCCTTCCCCGCACACTGAAACCCCTTTCCCACACACTGAAACCCCTTCCCCACACACTGAAACCCTTCCCCACACACTGAAACCCTTCCCCACACACTGAAACCCCTTCCCCACACGCTGAAACCATCCCCCACACACTGAAACCTTTCCACACACACTGACACCCCTTCCCCACATACTGAAACCCCTTCCCCACACACTGAAACCCTTCCCCACTCACTGAAACCCTTCCCCACACACTGAAACCCATTCCCCGCACACTGAAACTCATTCCCCGCACAGTGAAAACCTTCCCCACACACTGAAACCCTTCCCCACTCACTGAAACCCCTTCCCCACACACTGAAACCATTCCCCACTCACTGAAACCCTTCCCCACACACTGAAACACCTTCCCCACACACTGAAACAAATTCCTCACACAGCGAAAACCCACCCCACATACTGAAACCCCTTCACCCCACACTGAAACACATTCCACACACAGTGAAACCAACTAACCACACACTGAAACCATTCCCTAAACAGTGAAACCATTCCCCAGACACTGAAACCCCTTCCCCACACAGTGAAACCCCTTCCCCGCACACTGAATCCATTCCCCACACACTGAAACCCCTTCCCCACACACTGAGCCACATTCCCCACATACTGAAACCCCTTCCACACACACTGAAACCCCTTCCCCACACACTGAAACCATTCCCCACACATTGAAACCCCTTCCACACACACTGAAACCCCTTCTCCACACACTGAAACCACTTCCCCACACACTGAAACCATTCCCCACACACTGAAACCCCTTCCCCACACACTGAAACCCCTTCCCCACACACTGAAACCCCTTCCCCACACACTGAAACCCTTCCCCACACACTGAAACCCCTTCCCCACACACTGAAACCATTCCCCACTCACTGAAACCCTTCCCCACACACTGAAACACCTTCCCCACACACTGAAACAAATTCCTCACACAGCGAAAACCCACCCCACATACTGAAACCCCTTCACCCCACACTGAAACACATTCCACACACAGTGAAACCAACTAACCACACACTGAAACCATTCCCTAAACAGTGAAACCATTCCCCAGACACTGAAACCCCTTCCCCACACAGTGAAACCCCTTCCCCGCACACTGAATCCATTCCCCACACACTGAAACCCCTTCCCCACACACTGAGCCACATTCCCCACACACTGAAACCCCTTCCACACACACTGAAACCCCTTCCCCACACACTGAAACCATTCCCCACACATTGAAACCCCTTCCACACACACTGAAACCCCTTCTCCACACACTGAAACCACTTCCCCACACACTGAAACCATTCCCCACACACTGAAACCCCTTCCCCACATACTGAAACCCCTTCCCCACACACTGAAACCCCTTCCCCACACACTGAAACCCTTCCCCACACACTGAAACCCCTTCCCCACACACTGAAACACATTCCACACATAGTGAAACCCCTCGCCACACACTGAGATCCTTTCCCACACACTGAAACCCCTTCCCCACAAGCTGAAAACATTCCCCACACACTGAAACCATTCCCCACACACTGAAACACTTCCCCACACACTGAAACCATTCCCCACACACTGAAATCCCTTCCGCACACACTGAAACCCCTTCCCCACACACTGAAACCCCTTCCCCACACACTGAAACCATTCCCCACACAAGGAAACCCCTTCCCCACACACTGAAACCCCTTCCCCACACACTGAAACCCCTTCCCCACACAGAGAATCCCCTTCTCCACACACTGAATCACCTTCCCCACACACTGAAATCCGTTCCCCACACACTGAAACCATTCCCCACACACCAAAACCCCTTCCGCACACAGTGAAACCCTTTCCCCACACAGTGAAACCCCTTCCCCACACACTGAAACCCGTCCCCACACACTGAAACCTTTCCCCACACACTGAAACCCCTTCCCCACACACTGAAACCCCTTCCCCACACACTGAAACCCCTTCCCCACACACTGAAACACATTCCACACACTGTGAAACCCCTCCCCACACACTGAAACACTTCCCCACACACTGAAACCCCTTCACCCCACACTGAAACACCTTCCACACACAGTGAAACCCCTTCCCCACACACTGAAACCATTCCCCACACAGTGAAACCATTCCCCACACACTGAAAACAATTCCCCTCACAGTGAAACACCTTCCCCACACACTGAATACCTTCCCAACACACTGAAACCATTCCCCACACACTGATACCAATTCCCCACACAGTGAAACCCCTTGCCCACACACTGAAACGCTTCCCCACACACTGAAACCCGTCCCCCCACACTGAAACCATTTCCCACACACTGAATCCCCTTACCCAAACACTGAAACCCTGTCCCCACACACTGAAACCCCTTCCCTACACACTGAAACCCTTCCCCACACACTGAAACCCCTTCCCCACACACTGAAACCATTCCCCACACACTGAAACAACTTCCCCACACAGTGAAACCCCTTCCACACACACTGAAACCATTCCCCACACACTGAAACACCTTCCCCACACACTGAACCACATTCCCCACACACTGAAACCCCTGCCACACACACTGAAACCCCTTCCCCACACAGTGAAACCATTTCCCTCAAACTGAAACCCCTTCCACACACACTGAAACCCCTTCCCCACACACTGAAACCCCTTCCCCACACACTGAAACCATTCCCCACACACTGAAACCCCTTCCCCACACACTAAAACCCCTTCCCCACACAGAGAATCCCCTTCCCCACACACTGAATCACCTTCCCCACACACTGAACTCCTTTCCCCACACACTGAAACCCTTCCCCACAAACTGAATCCCCTTCCCCACTCACTGAAACACCTTCATCACACAGTGAAACCCTTCCCCGCACACTGAAACCCTTCCCCGCACACTGAAACCCCTTCCCCACACACTGAAACCGTTCCCCACACACTGAAACCCTTCCCCACACACTGAAACCCTTTCCCACACACTGAAATCCTTCCCCACACACTTAAACCCCTTCCCCTCACGCTGAAACCATTCCCCACACACTGAAACCATTCCCCACACACTGAAACCCCTTCCCCACACAGTGAATACCCTTCCCAACACACTGAAACTCATTCCCCGCACAGTGAAACCCTTCCCCACACACTGAAACCCTTCCCCACTCACTGAAACCCCTTCCCCACACACTGAAACCATTCCCCACACACTGAAACACATTCCTCACAGAGTGAAACCCCACCCCACATACTGAAACCCCTTCACCCCACACTGAAACACATTCCACACACAGTGAAACCCCTTAACCACACACTGAAACCATTCCCCAAACAGTGAAACCATTCCCCACACACTGAAACCCCTTCCCCACACAGTGAAACCCTTTCACCCCACACTGAATCCATTCCCCACACACTGAAACTACTTCCCCACACACTGAACCACATTCCCCACACACTGAAACCTTCTCCACACACACTGAAACCCCTTCCCCACACACTGAAACCATTCCCCACACATTGAAACCCCTTCCACACACACTGAAACCCCTTCTCCACACACTGAAACACCTTCCCCACACACTGAAACCATTCCCCACACACTGAAACCCCTTCCCCACACACTGAAACCCCTTCCCCACACACTGTAACCCTTCCCCACACACTGAAACCCCTTCCCCACACACTGAAACACATTCCACACATAGTGAAACCCCTCCCCACACACTGAGTTCGTTCCCCACACACTGAAACCCCTCCCCCACACGCTGAAAACATTCCCCACACACTGAAACCATTCCCCACACACTGAAACACTTCCCCACACACTGAATCCATTCCCCACACACTGAAACCCCTTCCCCACACACTGAAACGCCTTCCCCACTCACTGAAACCCCTTCCCCACACAGAGAATCCCCATCTACACACACTGAATCACATTACCCACACACTGAAATCCTTTCACCACACACTGAAACCCCATCCCCACACACTGAAACCCCTTCCCCACACACTGAAACACCTTCCCCACACACTGAAACCCTTCCCCACACACTGAAACCCTTCCCCACACAATGAAATCCTTCCCCACACACTGAAACCCCTTCCCCACAAGCTGAAACCATTCCCCACACACTGAAACCATTCCCCACACACTGAAACCCTTCCCCACATACTTAAACCCCTTCCCCACACACTGAAACCATTCCCCACACACTGAAACCCTTCCCCAACAGTGATACCCTTCCACACACACTGAGACACCTTCCCCGCACATTGAAACCCTTCCCCACACACTGAAACCCTTCCCCACACACTGAAACCCCTTCCCCACACACTGAAACCCTTCCCCACACAATGAAACCCTTCCCGCCACACTGAAACACCTTCCACACACAGTGAAACCCCTTCCCCACACACTGAAACCATTCCCCACACAGTGAAACCATTCCCCACACACTGAAAACCCCTTCCCCTCACAGTGAAACCCCTTCCCCACACACTGAATACCTTCCCCACACACTGAAACCATTGCCCACACACTGATACACCTTCCCCACACAGTGAAACCCCTTCCCCACACACTGAAACCCCTTCCTCACACGCTGAAACCATTCCCCACACACTGAAAACATTCCCCACACACTGAAACCCTTCCCCACACACTGAAACCATTCCCCACACACTGAAACCCCTTCCCCACACACTGAAACCCCTTCCCCACACACTGAAACCCCTTCCCCACACACTGAAACCCCTTCCCCACACAGAGAATCCCCTTCTCCACACACTGAATCACCTTCCCCACACACTGAAATCCGTTCCCCACACACTGAAACCATTCCCCACACACTGAAACCCCTTCCCCACACAGTGCAACCCTTTCCCCACACACTGAAACCCCTTCCCCACACAGTGCAACCCTTTCCCCACACAGTGAAACCCCTTCCCCACACACTGAAACCCGTCCCCACACACTGAAACCATTCCCCACACACTGAAACCCCTTCCCCACACACTGAAACCCCTTCCCCACACACTGAAACCCCTTCCCCACACACTGAAACAACGTCCCCACACACGGAAACCCCTTCCCCAAACACTGAAACCCCTTCCCCACACAGTGAATCGCCTTCCCCACACACTGAAACCATTCCCCACACACTGAAACCCTTCCCCACATACTGAAACCCCTTCTCCACACACTGAAACCCTTCCCCACACACTGATTCCCCTTCCCCACACACTGAAACACCTTCCCCGCACACTGAAACCCTTCCCCACACACTGATACCCTTCCCCACACACTGAAACCCCTTCCACAAAAACTGAAACACTTCCCCACATACTGAAACCCCTTCCCCACACACTGAAACACATTCCACACGCAGTGAAACCCCTCCCCACACACTGAAACACTTCCCCACACACTGAAACCCCTTCACCCCACACTGAAACACCTTCCACACACAGTGAAACCCCTTCCCCACACACTGAACCACATTCCCCACACACTGAATCCCCTTCCACACACACTGAATCCCCTTCCCCACACACTGAAACCATTCCCCGCACTTTGAAACCCCTTCCACACACACTGAAACCCCTTCTCCACACACTGAAACCCCTTCCCCACACAGTGAAACCATTCCCCACACACTGAAACCCCTTCCCCACACACTGAAACCCCTTCCCCACACACTGAAACCCCTACTCCACACACTGAAACCCTTCCCCACACACTGAAACCCCTTCCCCACACACTGAAACACATTCCACACATAGTGAAACCCCTCTCCACACACTGAGATCGTTCCCCACACACTGAAACCCCTTCCCCACACGCTGAAAACATTCCCCACACACTGAAACACATTCCCCACACACTGAAACACTTCCCCACACACTGAATCCATTCCCCACACACTGAAACCCTTCCCCACACACTGAAATCCTTCCCCACACACTGAAACCCCTTCCCCACAAGCTGAAACCATTCCCCACACACTGAAACCATTCCCCACACACTGAAACCCTTCCCCACATACTGAAACCCCTTCCCACACACTGAAACCATTCCCCACACACTGAAACCCTTCCCCAACAGTGAATACCCTTCCACACACACTGTAACACCTTCCCCGCACAGTGAAATCCTTCCCCACACACTGAAACCCTTCCCCACACACTGAAACCCCTTCCCCACACGCTGAAACCCTTCCCCACACAATGAAACCCTACCCACCACACTGAAACACCTTCCAGACACAGTGAAACCCCTTCCCCACACACTGAAACCATTCCCCACACAGTGAAACCATTCCCCACACACTGAAAACCCCTTCCCCTCACAGTGAAACCCCTTCCCCACACACTGAATACCTTCCCCACACACTGAAACCATTGCCCACAAACTGATACACCTTCCCCACACAGTGAAACCCCTTCCCCACACACTGAAACCCCTTCCTCACACGCTGAAACCATTCCCCACACACTGAAAACATTCCCCACACACTGAAACCCTTCCCCACACACTGAAACCATTCCCCACACACTGAAACCCCTTCCCCACACACTGAAACCCCTTCCCCACACACTGAAACCCCTTCCACACACAGAGAATCCCCTTCTCCACACACTGAATCACCTTCCCCACACACTGAAATCAGTTCCCCACACACTGAAACCATTCCCCACACACTGAAACCCCTTCCCCAAACACTGAAACCCCTTCCCCACACAGTGAATCCCCTTCCCCACACACTGAAACACCTTCCACACACACTGAAACCCTTGCCCCACACACTGAAACCCCTTCCCCACACACTGAAACCCCTTCCACACACAGAGAATCCCCTTCTCCACACACTGAATCACCTTCCCCACACACTGAAATCAGTTCCCCACACACTGAAACCATTCCCCACACACTGAAACCCCTTCCCCAAACACTGAAACCCCTTCCCCACACAGTGAATCCCCTTCCCCACACACTGAAACACCTTCCACACACACTGAAACCCTTGCCCCACACACTGAAACCATTCCCCACACACTGAAACCCCTTCCCCACACACTGAAACCCCTTCCCCACACAGTGAAACCCCTTCCCCACACACAGAAACCCTTTCCCCACACACGGAAACCCCTTCCCCACACACGGAAACCCCTTCCCCACACACAGAAACCACGTCCCCACACACTGAAACTTCTTCCCCACACACTGAAAACCCATCCCCACACAGTGAAACCCCTTCCCCACAAACTGAAACCCCTTCCCCACGCACTGAAACACCTTCCACACACGCTGAAACCCCTACCCTACACACTGAAACCCCTACCCTGCACACTGAAACCCCGTCCCCACACACTGAAACCCCGTCCCCACCCAGTGAAACACCTTCCCCACACACTGAAACTCCTTCCCCACACACTGAAACCCTTCCCCACACACTGAAACCCATACCCACACACTGCAACCCTTCCCCACACACTGAAACCCCTTCCCCACACACTGAAACCTTTCCCCACACACTGAAACCCCTCCCCACACACTGAAATCCTTCCCCACACACAGAAACCCCTTGTCCACACGCTGAAACCATTCCCCACACACTGAAACCATTCCCCACACACTGAAACCCTTCCCCACATACTGAAACCCCTTCCCCACACACTGAAACCCTTCCCCACACACTGAATCCCCTTCCCCACACCCTGAAACACCTTCCCCGCACACTGAAACACTTCCCCACACACTGATACCATTCCCCACACACTGAAACCCCTTCCCCAACTTCCCCCAAAACTGAAACACTTCCCCACAGACTGAAACCCTATCCCCACACACTGAAACCCCTTCCCTACACACTGAAACCCATCCCCACACACTGAAACCCCTACCCTACACACTGAAACCCCTTCCCCACACACTGAACCCCGTCCCCAAACAGTGAAACACCTTCCCACACACTGAACCTCCTTCCCCACACACTGAATCCATTCCCCACACACTGAAACCCATACCCACACATTGAAACCCCTTCCCTACACACTGAAACCCCTTCCCCACACACTGAAACCCCTACCCTACGCACTGAAACCCCTTCCCCACACACTGAACCCCGTCCCCAAACAGTGAAACACCTTCCCACACACTGAACCTCCTTCCCCACACACTGAAACCATTCCCCACACACTGAAACCCATACCCACATACTGAAACCCTTCCCCACACCCTGAAACACCTTCCCCGCACACTGAAACACTTCCCCACACACTGATACCATTCCCCACACACTGAAACCCCTTCCCCAACTTCCCCCAAAACTGAAACACTTCCCCACAGACTGAAACCCTATCCCCACACACTGAAACCCCTTCCCTACACACTGAAACCCATCCCCACACACTGAAACCCCTACCCTACACACTGAAACCCCTTCCCCACACACTGAACCCCGTCCCCAAACAGTGAAACACCTTCCCACACACTGAACCTCCTTCCCCACACACTGAATCCATTCCCCACACACTGAAACCCATACCCACACATTGAAACCCCTTCCCTACACACTGAAACCCCTTCCCCACACACTGAAACCCCTACCCTACGCACTGAAACCCCTTCCCCACACACTGAACCCCGTCCCCAAACAGTGAAACACCTTCCCACACACTGAACCTCCTTCCCCACACACTGAAACCATTCCCCACACACTGAAACCCATACCCACATACTGAAACCCTTCCCCACACACTGACACCCTTCCCCACACACTGAAATCCTTCCCCACACACTGACACCCCTTCCCCACACGCTGAAACCATTCCCCACACACTGAAACCATTCCCCACACACTGAAACCCTTCCCCACACACTGAAACACCTTCCCCACACACTGAATCCCCTTCCCCACACACTGACACCCTGTCCCCACACACTGAAACCCCTTCCACACACACTGAAACCCTTCCCCACACACTGAAACCCCTTCCGCACACATTGAAACCATTCCCCACACACTGAAACCCCTTCCCCACACAGTGATACCCCTTCCCCACACACTGAAACCATTCCCCACACACAGAAACCCCTTCCCCACACACTGAGTCACATTCCCCACACACTGACCCCCTTCCACACACACTGAAACCCATTCCCCACACACTGAAACCATTCCCCACACACTGAATCCTCTTCCACACACACTGAAACCCCTTCCCCACACACTGAAGCCCCTTCCCCACACACTGAAAGCATTCCCCACACAGTGAATCCCCTTCCCCACACACTGAAACACCTTCCCCACACACTGAAACCCATGCCCCACACACTGAAACCATTCCACACGCACTGAAACCCCTTCCCCGCACACTCAAACCCTTCCCCACACAGTGAAACCCCTTCCCCACACACTGAAACCCTTTCCCCACACACGGAAACCCCTTCCCCACACACTGAAACATCTTCCCCACACACTGAAAACCATTCCCCACACAATGAATCAATTACCCACACACTGAAACCCCTTCCCCACACACGGAAACCCCTTCCCCACAGACTGAAACCCCATCCCCACACACTGAAACCCCTTCCCTACACACTGAAACCCATCCCCACACATTGAAACCCCTACCCTACACACTGAAACCCCTTCCCCACACACTGAACCCCGTCCCCAAACAGTGAAACACCTTCCCACACACTGAACCTCCTTCCCCACACACTGAAACCATTCCCCACACACTGAAACCCATACCCACATACTGAAACCCTTCCCCACACACTGAAACCCTTCCCCACACACTGAAATCCTTCCCCACACACTGACACCCCTTCCCCACACGCTGAAACCATTCCCCACACACTGAAACCATTCGCCACACACTGAAATCCTTCCGCACACACTGAAACACCTTCCCCACACAGTGAAACCCTTCCCCACACACTGAAACCCTGTCCCCACACACTGAAACCCCTTCCACACACACTGAAACCCTTCCCCACACACTGAAACCCCTTCCGCACACACTGAAACCATTCCCCACACACTGAAACCCCTTCCCCACAGACTGAGCCACATTGCCCACACACTGAACCCCCTTCCACACACACTGAAACCCCTTCCCCACACACTGAAACCCCTTCCCCACACACTGAAACCTCTTCCACACACACTGAAACCCCTTCCCACACACTGAAACCCCTTCCCCACACACTGAAAGCATTCCCCACACAGTGAATCCCCTTCCCCATACACTGAAACACCTTCCCCACACACTGAAACCCATGCCCCACACACTGAGACAATTCCACACGCACTGAAACCCCTTCCCCGCACACTCAAACCCCTTCCCCACACAGTGAAACCCCTTCCCCACACACTGAAACCCTTTTCCCACACACGGAAACCCCTTCCCCACACACTGAAACATCTTCCCCACACACTGAAAACCCATCCCCACACAGTGAAACCTCTTCCCCACACACTGAAACCCCTTCCCCACACAGTGAAACCTCTTCCTCACACACTGAAACCCCTTCCCCACACACTGAAACCCTTCCCCACACGCTGAAACCCCTAAACTACACACTGAAACCGCTTCCCCACACACTGAATACCCGTCCCCACACAGTGAAACACCTTCCCCACACACTGAAACTCCTTCCCCACACACTGAAACCCTTCCCCTCACAATGAAACCCATACCAACACACTGAAACCCTTCCCCACACACTGAAACTCCTTCTCCACACACTGAAACCCTTCCACACACATTCAAAAGCCTCCCCACACACTGAAATCCTTCCCCACACACAGAAACCACTTCCCCACACGCTGAAACCATTCCCCACACACTGAAACCATTCCCCACACACTGAAACACTTCCCCACATACTGAAACCCCTTCCCCACACACTGAATCCCATCCCCACACACTGAAACCCTTCCCCACACACTGAATCCCCTTCACCCCACACTGAAACACCTTCCACACACAGTGAAACCCCTTCCCCACACACTGAAATCATTCCCCACACAGTGAATCCATTCCCCACACACTGAAAACACTTCCCCTCACAGTGAGACACCTTCCCCACACACTGAATATCTACCCTACACACTGAAACCAATCCCCACACACTGAAACCATTCCCCACACACTGCAATCCTTCCCCACATACTGAAACCCCTTCCCCACACACTGAATCCCTTCCCCACACACTGAAACCCTTCCCCACACACTGAATCCCCTTCACCCCACACTGAAACACCTTCCACACACAGTGAAACCACTTACCCACACACTGAAACCATTCCCCACACACTGAAACCATTCCCCACACACTGATACCACTTCCCCACACAGTGAAACCCCTTCCCCACACACTGAAACCCTTCCCCACACACTGAAACCCCGTCCGCACGCACGGAAACCCATTCCCCACACACTGAAAACCTTCACCACACACTGAAACCCCTTCCCCACACACTGAAACCATTCCCCACACACTGAACCCGGTCCCCACACAGTGAAACACCTTCCCACACACTGAAACTCCTACCCCACACACTGAAACCCCGTCCCCACACACTGAAACCCTTCCCCACACACTGAAACCCCTTCCCCACACACTGAAACCATTCCCCACACACTGAAACCCCTTCCCCACACAGTGAAACCACTTCCCCACACACTGAAACCATTCCCCACACACTGAAACCCCTTCCCCACACACTGAACCACATTCCCCACACACTGAAACCCCTTCGACTCACACTGAAACCCCTTCCCCACACACTGAAACCATTCCCCACACACTGAAACCCCTTCCACACACACTGAAACCCCTTCCCCACAAACTGAAACCCCTTCCCCACACACTGAAACCATTCCCCACACACTGAAACCCTTCCCCACACACTGAAACCCTTCCCCACACACTGAAAACCTTCCCCACACACTGACATCCTTCCCCACACACTGAAACCTTTTCCCCACACGCTGAAACCATTCCCCACACACTGAAACCCCTTCCCCACACACTGATACCATTCACCAGACACTGAAACCCTTCCCCACACACTGAATCCCCTTCCCCACACACTGAAACACCTTCCCCACACAGTGAAACCCTTCCCCACACACTGAAACCCCGTCCCCTCACACTGAAACCCTTCCCCACACACTGAAACCCCTTCCACACGCACTGAATCCATTCCCCACACAGAGAAACCCATTCCCCACACACTGAAACCCATCCCACACACTGAAACCCCTTCCCCACACACTGAACCACATTCCCCACACACTGAAACCCCTTCCACACACACTGAAACCCCTTCCCCACACAATGAAACCATTCCCCACACACTGACACCCGTTCCACACACACTGAAACCCCTTCCCCACACACTGAAACCCCTTCCCCACACACTGAAACTACTTGCCCACACACTGAAACCCCTTCCCCACACACTGAAACCCCTTCCACACACAGAGAATCCCCTTCCCCACACACTGAATCACCTTCCCCACACACTGAAATCCTTTTCCCACACACTGAAACAATTCCCCACACACTGAAACCCCTGCCCCACACACGGAAACCCCTTCCCCACACACTGAAACCCCGTCCCCACACACTGAAACCATTTCCCACACACTGAATTCCCTTCCCCACACACTGAAACCCCTTTCCCACACACTGAAACACCTTCCCCACACACTGAAACCCTTCCCCACACACTGAAACCAAGCCCCACACACTGAAACCCCTTCCCCACTCAGAGAAACCCCTTCCCCACACACTGAAACCATTCCCCACACACTGAAACCCCATCCCCACACACTGAACCACAATTCCCCACACACTGAAACCCCGTCCCCACACACTGAAACCATTTCCCACACACTGAATTCCCTTCCCCACACACTGAAACCCCTTTCCCACACACTGAAACACCTTCCCCACACACTGAAACCCTTCCCCACACACTGAAACCCCTTCCCCACACACTGAAACCAAGCCCCACACACTGAAACCCCTTCCCCACTCAGAGAAACCCCTTCCCCACACACTGAAACCATTCCCCACACACTGAAACCCCTTCCACACACACTGAAACCCCTTCCCCACACATTGAAACCATTCCCAAACACTGAAACCCCTTCCACACACACTGAAACCCCTTCCCCACACACTGAAACCCTTTCCCCACACACTGAAACCATTCCCCACACACTGAAACCCCTTCCCCACACACTGAAACCCCGTCCCCACACACTGAAACAACTTCCCCACCCAGAGAATCCCCTTCCCCACACACTGAATCACCTTCCCCACACACTGAAAACCATTCCCCACACACTGAATCAATTCCCCACACACTGAAACCCCTTCCCCACACACGGAAACCCCTTCCCCACAGACTGAAACCCCATCCCCACACACTGAAACCCCTTCCCTACACACTGATACCCATCCCCACACACTGAAACCCCTACCCTACACACTGAAACCCCTTCCCCACACACTGAACCCCGTCCCCAAACAGTGAAACACCTTCCCACAGACTGAACCTCCTTCCCCACACACTGAAACCATTCCCCACACACTGAAACCCATACCCACATACTGAAACCCTTCCCCACACACTGAAACCCTTCCCCACACACTGAAATCCTTCCCCACACACTGACACCCCTTCCCCACACGCTGAAACCATTCCCCACACACTGAAACCATTCCCCACACACTGAAACCCTTCCCCACACACTGAAACACCTTCCCCACACAGTGAAACCCTTCCCCACACACTGAAACCCTGTCCCCACACACTGAAACCCTTTCCACACACACACTGAAAACCTTCCCCACACACTGAAACCAGTTCCGCACACACTGAAACCATTCCCCACACACTGAAACCCCTTCCCCACACAGTGATAACTCTTCCCCACACACTGAAACCATTCCCCACACACTGAAACCCCTTCCCCACACACTGAGCCACATTCCCCACACACTGAACCCCCTTCCACACACACTGAAACCCCTTCCCCACTCACTGAAACCATTCCCCACACACTGAAACCTCTTCCACACACACTGAAACCCCTTCCCCACACACTGAAACCGCTTCCCCACACACTGAAAGCATTCCCCACACAGTGAATACCCTTCCCCACACACTGAAACACCTTCCCCACACACTGAAACCCATGCCCCACACACTGAAACCATTCCACACACACTGAAACCCCTTCCCCGCACACTCAAACCCCTTCCCCACACTGTGAAACCCCTTCCCCACACACTGAAACCCTTTCCCCATACACGGAAACCCCTTCCCCACACAGTGAAACCTCTTCCCCACACACTGAAACCCCTTCCCCACACAGTGAAACCTCTTCCCCACACACTGAAACCCCTTCCCCACACACTGAAACCCTTCCCCACAGGCTGAAACCCCTAAACTACACACTGAAACCGCTTCCCCACACACTGAATACGCGTCCCCACACAGTGAAACACCTTCCCCACACACTGAAACTCCTTCCCCACACACTGAAACCCTTCCTCTCACAATGAAACCCATACCAACACACTGAAACCCTTCCCCACACACTGAAACTCCTTCTCCACACACTGAAACCCTTCCACACACATTGAAACCCCTCCCCACACACTGAAATCCTTCCCCACACACAGAAATCCCTTCCCCACACGCTGAAACCATTCCCCACACACTGAAACCATTCCCCACACACTGAATCACTTCCCCACATACTGAAACCCCTTCCCCACACACTGAATCCCATCCCCACACTCTGAAACCCTTCCCCACACACTGAATCCCCTTCACCCCACACTGAAACACCTTCCACACACAGTGAAACCCCTTCCCCACACACTGAAATCCTTCCCCACACACAGAAACCCCTTCCCCACACGCTGAAACCATTCCCCACACACTGAAACCATTCCCCACACACTGAAACAATTCCCCACATACTGAAACCCCTTCCCCACACACTGAATCCCATCCCCACACACTGAAACCCTTCCCCACACACTGAATCCCCTTCACCCCACACTGAAACACCTTCCACACACAGTGAAACCCCTTCCCCACACACTGAAATCATTCCCCACACAGTGAATCCATTCCCCACACACTGCAAACACTTCCCCTCACAGTGAGACACCTTCCCCACACACTGAATATCTACCCTACACACTGAAACCAATCCCCACACACTGAAACCATTCCCCACACACTGAAATCCTTCCCCACATACTGAAACCCCTTCCCCACACACTGAATCCCTTCCCATCACACTGAAACCCTTCCCCACACACTGAATCCCCTTCACCCCACACTGAAACCCCTTCCACACACAGTGAAACCACTTACCCACACACTGAAACCATTCCCCACACAGTGAATCCATTCCCCACACACTGAAAACACTTCCCCTCACAGTGAGACACCTTCCCCACACACTGAATAGCTGCCCAACACACTGAAACCATTCCCCACCAACTGATACCACTTCCCCACACAGTGAAACCCCTTCCCCACACACTGAAACCCTTCCCCACACACTGAAACCCGTCCCCACACACTGAAACAATTTCCCACACACTGAATGCCCTTCCCCACACACTGAAACCCCGTCCCCACACACGGAAACCCCTTCCCCACACACTGAAACCCTTCACCACACACTGAAACCCCTTCCCCACACACTGAAACCATTCCCCACACACTGAACCCGGTCCCCACACAGTGAAACACCTTCCCACACACTGAAACTCCTACCCCACACACTGAAACCCCGTCCCCACACACTGAAACCCTTCCCCACACACTGAAACCCCTTCCCCACACACTGAAACCATTCCCCACACACTGAAACCCCTTCCCCACACAGTGAAACCACTTCCCCACACACTGAAACCATTCCCCACACACTGAAACCCCTTCCCCACACACTGAATCACATTCCCCACACACTGAAACCCCTTCGACTCACACTGAAACCCCTTCCCCACACACTGAAACCATTCCCCACACACTGAAACCCCCTTCCACACACACTGAAACCCCTTCCCCACACACTGAAACCCATTCCCCACACACTGAAACCATTCCCCACACACTGAAACCCCTTCCCCACACACTGAAACCCCTTCCCCATACAATGAAACACCTTCCCCACACAGAGAAACCCCTTCCCCACACACTGAAACCCCTTCCCCACACAGTGAAACCCCTTCCCCACACACTGAAACCATTCCCCACACACTGAAACCCCTTCCCCACACACTGAACCACAATTCCCCACACAATGAAACCCCTTCCACATACACTGAAACCCCTTCCCCACACATTGAAACCATTCCCCACACACTGAATCCCCTTCCACACACACTGAAACCCCTTCCCCACACACTGAAACCCTTTCCCCACACACTGAAACCATTCCCCACACACTGAAACCCCTTCCCCACACACTGAAACCCCTTCCCCACACACTGATACCCCTTCCCCACACACTGACACCCCTTCCCCACACACTGAAACCCCTTCCCCACCTAGAGAATCCCCTTCCCCACACACTGAATCACCTTCCCCACACACTGAAAACCTTTCCCCACACACTGAATCAATTCCCCACACACTGAAACCCTTCCCCACACACGGAAACCCCTTCCCCACAGACTGAAACCCCCTCCCCACACACTGAGACCCCTTCCCCACAAACTGAAACCCCTACCCTACACACTGAAACCCCTTCCCCACACACTGAACCCCGTCCCCACACAGTGAAAGCCATTCCGACACACGGAAACTCCTTCCCCACACACTGAAACCATTCCCCACACACTGAAACCCATACCCACACACTGAAATCCTTCCCCACACACTGAAACCCCTTCCCCACACACTGAAACCCTTCCCCACACAATGAAACCCTTTCCCACACACTGAAACCCCTTCCACACACACTGAAACCCCTTCCCCACACACTGAAACTCCTTCCCCACACAATGAAACCATTCCCCACACACTGAAACCCCTTCCCTACACACTGAAACCACTTCCCCACACAGTGAAACCATTCCCCACACACTGAAACCCCTTCCCTACACACTGAAACCCCTTTCCCACACACTGAACCATTCCCCACACACTGAAACCCCTTCCACACACACTGGAACCCCTTCCCCACACATTGAAACCATTCCCCACACATTGAACCCCTTCCCTACACACTGAAACCCCTTTCCCACACACTGAACCATTCCCCACACACTGAAACCCCTTCCACACACACTGGAACCCCTTCCCCACACATTGAAACCATTCCCCACACATTGAACCCCTTCCCCACTCACTGAAACCCCTTCCACCCACACTGAAGCCCCTTCCCCACACACTGAAACCCCTTCCCCACAAACAGAAACCATTCCCCACACACTGAAACGCCTTCCCCACACACATAAACCCCTTCCCCACACACTGAAGCCCCTTCCCCACCCAGAGAATCCCCTTCCCCACACACTGAATCACCTTCCCCACACACTGAAAACCTTTCCCCACACACTGAATCAGTTCCCCAAACACTGAAAACCCTTGCCCCACACACGGAAACCCCTTCCCCACACACTGAAACCCCTTCCCCACACACTGAAACACATCCCCACACACTGAAACCCCTACCCTAACCACTGAAACCACTTCCCCACACACTGAACACGGTCCCCACACAGTGAAACACCTTCCCACACACTGAAACTCCTACCCCACACACTGAAACCCCGTCCCCACACACTGAAACCCTTCCCCACACACTGAAACCCCTTCCCCACACACTGAAACCATTCCCCACACACTGAAACCCCTTCCCCACACAGTGAAACCACTTCCCCACACACTGAAACCATTCCCCACACACTGAAACCCCTTCCCCACACACTGAACCACATTCCCCACACACTGAAACCCCTTCGACTCACACTGAAACCCCTTCCCCACACACTGAAACCATTCCCACACACTGAAACCCCTTCCACACACACTGAAACCCCTTCCCCACACACTGAAACCCCTTCCCCACACACTGAAACCATTCCCCAAAAACAGAAACCCCTTCCCCACACACTGAAACCCCTTCCCCATACACTGAAACACCTTCCCCACACAGAGAAACCCCTTCCCCGCAAACTGAAACCCCTTCCCCGCACAGTGAAACCCCTTCCCCACATACTGATACCATTCCCCACACACTGAAACCCCTTCCCCACACACTGAACCACAATTCCCCACACAATGAAACCCCTTCCACATACACTGAAACCCCTTCCCCACACATTGAAACCATTCCCCACACACTGAATCCCCTTCCACACACACTGAAACCCCTTCCCCACACACTGAACCACAATTCCCCACACAATGAAACCCCTTCCACAAACACTGAAACCCCTTCCCCACACATTGAAACCATTCCCCACACACTGAATCCCCTTCCACACACACTGAAACCCCTTCCCCACACACTGAAACCCCTTCCCCACACACTGAAACCATTCCCCACACACTGAAACCCCTTCCCCACACACTGAAACCCCTTCCCCACACACTGAAACCCCTTCCCCACCCAGAGAATCGCCTTCCCCACACACTGAATCACCTTCCCCACAAACTGAATCAATTCCCCACACACTGAAACCCCTTCCCCACACACGGAAACCCCTTCCCCACAGACTGAAACCCCCTCCCCACACACTGAAACCCCTTCCCCACACACTGAAACCCCTACCCTACACACTGAAACCCCTTCCCCACACAGTGAAACACCTTCCCACACACGGAAACTCCTTCCCCACACACTGAAACCATTCCCCACACACTGAAACCCATACCCACACAGTGAAACCATTCCCCACACACTGAAACCCTTTCCCACACACTGAAACCCCTTCCACACACACTGAAACCCCTTCCCCACCCACTGATACCCCTTCCCCACACACTGAAACCCCTTCCCCACACACTGAAACCATTCCCCACACACTGAAACCCTTTCCCACACACTGAAAACCCTTCCCCATACACTGAAACACCTTCCCCACACAGAGAAACCCATTCCCCACGCACTGAAACCCCTTCCCCACAAAGTGAAACCCCTTCCCCACACACTGAAACCATTCCCCACACACTGAAACCCCTTCCCCACACACTGAACCACAATTCCCCACACAATGAAACCCCTTCCACATACACTGAAACCCCTTCCCCACACATTGAAACCATTCCCCACACACTGAATCCCCTTCCACACACACTGAAACCCTTTCCCCACACACTGAAACCCTTTCCCCACACACTGAAACCATTCCCCACACACTGAAACCCCTTCCCCACACACTGAATCCCCTTCCCCACACACGGAAACCCCTCCCCCCCAGAGAATCCCCTTACCCACTCACTAAATCACCTTCCCCACACACTGAAAACCTTTCCCCACACACTGAATCAATTCCCCACACACTGAAACCCCTTCCCCACACACGGAAACCCCTTCCCCACAGACTGAAACCCCCACCCCACACACTGAAACCCCTTCCCCACACACTGAAACCCATCCCCAAACACTGAAACCCCTACCCTACACACTGAAACCCCTTCCCCACACACTGAACCCCGTCCCCACACAGTGAAACACCTTCCCACACACGGAAACTCCTTCCCCACAGACTGAAACCCCCTCCCCACACACTGAAACCCCTTCCCCACACACTGATACCCTTTCCCCACACACGGAAACCCCTTCCCCACACACAGAAACCCGGTCCGCACACACTGAGACATCTTCCCCACACACTGAAAACCCATCCCCACACAGTGACACCTCTTCCCCACACACTGAAACCCCTTCCCCACACACTGAAACCCTTCCTCACACGCTGAAACCCTTCACCACACACTTAAACCCCTTCCCCACACACTGGAACCATTCCCCACACACTGAAACCCCTTACCCACACAGTGAAACACCTTCCCCACACTCTGAATGCCCTTCCCCACACTCTGAACCCCCGTCCCCACACACTGAAACCCCTTCCCCACACACTGAAACCCTTCACCACACACTGAAACCCCTTCCCCACACACTGAAACCATTCCCCACACACAGAAACCCCTTCCCCACACACTGAACCATTCCCCACACACTGAAACCCCTTCCACACACACTGAAACCCCTTCCCCTCACATTGAACCCCTTCCCCACACACTGAAACCCATTCCACACACACTGAAACCCCTTCCCCACACACTGAAACCCCTTCCCCACACACTGAAACCATTCCCCACACACTGAAACGCCTTCCCCACACACTGAAACCCCTTCCCCACACACTGAAACCCCTTCCCCACCCAGAGAATTCCCTTCCCCACACACTGAATCACCTTCCCCACACACTGAAAACCTTTCCCCACACACTGAATCAGTTCCCCACACACTGAAACCCCTTGCCCCACACACGGAAACCCCTTCCCCACACACTGAAACCCCTTCCCCACACACTGAAACACATCCCCACACACTGAAACCCCTACCCTACACACTGAAACCACTTCCCCACACACTGAACCCGGTCCCCACACAGTGAAACACCTTCCCACACACTGAAACTCCTACCCCACACACTGAAACCCCGTCCCCACACACTGAAACCCTTCCCCACACACTGAAACCCCTTCCCCACACACTGAAACCATTCCCCAAACACTGAAACCCCTTCCCCACACAGTGCAACCACTTCCCCACACACTGAAACCATTCCCCACACACTGAAACCCCTTCCCCACACACTGAACCACATTCCCCACACACTGAAACCCCTTCGACTCTCACTGAAACCCCTTCCCCACACACTGAAACCATTCCGCACACACTGAAACCCCTTCCACACACACTGAAACCCATTCCCCACACACTGAAACCCCTTCCCCACACACTGAAACCATTCCCCACACACTGAAACCCCTTCCCCACAAACTGAAACCCCTTCCCCATACACTGAAACACCTTCCCCACACAGAGAAACCCCTTCCCCACACACTGAAACTCCTTCCCCACACAGTGAAACCCCTTCCCCACACACTGAATCACCTTCCCCACACACTGAAAACCTTTCCCCACACACTGAATCAGTTCCCCACACACTGAAACCCCTTGCCCCACACACGGAAACCCCTTCCCCACACACTGAAACCCCTTCCCCACACACTGAAACACATCCCCACACACTGAAACCCCTACCCTACACACTGAAACCACTTCCCCACACACTGAACCCGGTCCCCACACAGTGAAACACCTTCCCACACACTGAAACTCCTACCCCACACACTGAAACCCCGTCCCCACACACTGAAACCCTTCCCCACACACTGAAACCCCTTCCCCACACACTGAAACCATTCCCCACACACTGAAACCCCTTCCCCACACAGTGAAACCACTTCCCCACACACTGAAACCATTCCCCACACACTGAAACCCCTTCCCCACACACTGAACCACATTCCCCACACACTGAAACCCCTTCGACTCACACTGAAACCCCTTCCCCACACACTGAAACCATTCCGCACACACTGAAACCCCTTCCACACACACTGAAACCCATTCCCCACACACTGAAACCCCTTCCCCACACACTGAAACAATTCCCCACACACTGAAACCCCTTCCCCACAAACTGAAACCCCTTCCCCATACAATGAAACACCTTCCCCACACAGAGAAACCCCTTCCCCACACACTGAAACCCCTTCCCCTCACAGTGAAACCCCTTCCCCACACACTGAAACCATTCCCCACACACTGAAACCCCTTCCCCACACACTGAACCACAATTCCCTACACACTGAAACCCCTTCCCCACACACTGAACCCCGTCCCCACAAAGTGAAACACCTTCCCACACACGGAAACTCCTTCCCCACACACTGAAACCATTGCCCACACACTGAAACCCATACCCACACACTGAAACCCTTCCCCACACACTGAAACCCCTTCCCCACACACTGAAACCATTCCCCACACACTGAAACCCTTTCCCACACACTGAAAACCCTTCCCCACACTCTGAAACCATTCCCCACACACTGAAACCCCTTCCCCACACACTGAAACCATTCCCCACACACTGAAACCCTTTCCCACACACCGAAAACCCTTCCCCATACACTGAAACACCTTCCCCACACAGAGAAACCCATTCCCCACACACTGAAACCCATTCCCCACACAGTGAAACCCCTTCCCCACACACTGAAACCATTCCCCACACACTGAAACACCTTCCCCACACACTGAACCACAATTCCCCACACAATGAAACCTCTTGCACATACACTGAAACCCCTTCCCCACACATTGAAACCATTCCCCACACACTGAATCCCCTTCCACTCACACTGACACCCTTTCCCCACACACTGAAACCCTTTCCCCACACACTGAAACCCCTTCCCCACACACTGAAACCCCTTCCCCACACACTGAAACCCCTTCCCCACACACTGAAACCCCTTCCCCACCCAGAGAATCCCCTTCCCCACTCACTGAATCACCTTCCCCACACACTGAAAACCTTTCCCCACACACTGAATCAATTCCCCACACACTGAAACCCCTTCCCCACACATTGAAACCATTCCCCACACACTGAATCCCCTTCCACTCACACTGACACCCTTTCCCCACACACTGAAACCCTTTCCCCACACACTGAAACCCCTTCCCCACACACTGAAACCCCTTCCCCACACACTGAAACCCCTTCCCCACACACTGAAACCCCTTCCCCACCTAGAGAATCCCCTTCCCCACTCACTGAATCACCTTCCCCACACACCGAAAACATTTCCCCACACACTGAATCAATTCCCCACAGACTGAAACCCCCTCCCCACACACTGAAACCCCTTCCCCACACACTGAAACCCATCCCCACACACTGAAACCCCTACCCTACACACTGAAACCCCTTCCCCACACACTGAACCCCGTCCCCACACAGTGAAACACCTTCCCACACACGGAAACTCCTTCCCCACAGACTGAAACCCCCTCCCCACACACTGAAACCCCTTCCCCATACACTGAAACCCTTTCCCCACACACGGAAACCCCTTCCCCACACACAGAATCCCCGTCCGCACACACTGAAACATCCTCCCGACACAGTGAAAACCCATCCCCACACAGTGACACCTCTTCCCCACACACTGAAACCCCTTCCCCACACACTGAAACCCTTCCCCACACGCTGAAACCCTTCACCACACACTGAAACCCCTTCCCCACACACTGGAACCATTCCCCACACACTGAAACCCCTTCCCCACACAGTGAAACACCTTTCCCACACTCTGAATGCCCTTCCCCACACTCTGAAACCCCGTCCCCACACACTGAAACCCCTTCCCCACACACTGAAACCCTTCACCACACACTGAAACCCCTTCCCCACACACTGAAACCATTCCCCACACACTGAAACCCCTTCCCCACACACTGAACCATTCCCCACACACTGAAAACCCTTCCACACACACTGAAACCCCTTCCCCACACATTGAACCCCTTCCCCACACACTGAAACCCCTTCCACACACACTGAAACCCCTTCCCCACACACTGAAACCCCTTCCCCACACACTGAAAGCATTCCCCACACACTGAAACGCCTTCCCCACACACTGAAACCCCTTCCCCACACACTGAAACTCCTTCCCCACCCAGAGAATCCCCTTCCCCACACACTGAATCACCTTCCCCACACACTGAAAACCTTTCACCACACACTGAATCAGTTCCCCACACACTGAAACCCCTTGCCCCACACACGGAAACCCCTTCCCCACACACAGAAACCCCTTCCCCACACACTGAAACACATCCCCACACACTGAAACCCCTACCCTACACACTGAAACCACTTCCCCACACACTGAACCCGGTCCCCACACAGTGAAACACCTTCCCACACACTGAAACTCCTACCCCACACACTGAAACCCCGTCCCCACACACTGAAACCCTTCCCCACACACTGAAACCCCTTCCCCACACACTGAAACCATTCCCCTCACACTGAAACCCCTTCCCCACACAGTGAAACCCCTTCCCCACACACTGAAACCATTCCCCACACACTGAAACCCCTTCCCCACACACTGAACTACAATTCCCCACACAATGAAACCCCTTCCACATACACTGAAACCCCTTCCCCACACATTGAAACCATTCCCCACACACTGAATCCCCTTCCACACACACTGAAACCCCTTCCCCACACACTGAAACCCCTTCCCCACACACTGAAACCATTCCCAACACACCGAAACCCCTTCCCCACACACTCTAACCCCTTCCCCACACACTGAAACCCCTTCCCCACCCAGAGAATCCCCTTCCCCACACACTGAAAAACCTTCCCCACACACTGAAAACCTTTCCCCACACACTGAAAACCTTTCCCCACACACTGAAACCCCTTCCCCACACACGGAAACCCCTTCCCCCAGACTGAAACCCCCTCCCCACACACTGAAACCCCTTCCCCACACACTGAAACCCATCCCCACACACTGAAACCACTACCCTACACACTGAAACCCCTTCCCCACACACTGAACCCCGTCCCCACACAGTGAAACACCTTCCCACACACGGAAACTCCTTCCCCACACACTGAAACTATTCCCCACACACTGAGACCCATACCCACACACTGAAACCCTTCCCCACACACTGAAACCCCTTCCCCACACACTGAAACCATTCCCCACACACTGAAACCCTTTCCCACACACGGAAACCCCTTCCACACACACTGAAACCCCTTCCCCACACACTGAAACCCCTTCCCCACACACTGAAACCATTCCCCACACACTGAAACACCTTCCCTACACACTGAAACCACTTCCCCACACAGTGAAACCATTCCACACACACTGAAACCCCTTCCCCACACACTGAACCATTCCCCACACACTGAAACCCCTTCCACACACACTGAAACCCCTTCCCCACACATTGAAACCATTCCCCACACACTGAAACCCCTTCCACACACACTGAAACCCCTTCCCCACACACTGAAACCCCTTCCCCACACACTGAAACCATTCCCCACACATTGAAACCATTCCCCACACACTGAAACCCCTTCCACACACACTGAAACCCCTTCCCCACACACTGAAACCCCTTCCCCACACACTGAAACCCCTTCCCCACCCAGAGAATCCCCTTCCCCACACACTGAATCACCTTCCCCACACACTGAAAACGTTTCCCCACACACTGAATCAGTTCCCCACACACTGAAACCCCTTGCCCCCACACACGGAAACCCCTTCCCCACACACTGAAACCCCTTCCCCACACACTGAAACACATCCCCACACACTGAAATCCCTACCCTACACACTGAAACCACTTCCCCACACACTGAACCCGGTCCACACACAGTGATACACCTTCCCACACACTGAAACTCCTACCCCACACACTGAAACCCTTTCCCACACACTGAAACCCATACCCACACACTGAAACCATTCCCCACACGCTAAAACCATTCCCCACACACTGAAACCATTCCCCACACACTGAAACCCTTCCCCACACACTGAAACCCCTTCCCCACACACTGAAACCCTACCCCACACACTGAAACCCTTCCCCACACACTGAAAACCCATCCCCACACAGTGACACCTCTTCCCCACACACTGAAACCCCTTCCCCACACACTGAAACCCTTCCCCACACGCTGAAACCCTTCACCACACACTGAAACCCCTTCCCCACACACTGGAACCATTCCCCACACACTGAAACCCCTTCCCCACACAGTGAAACACCTTCCCCACACTCTGAATGCCCTTCCCCACACTCTGAAACCCCGTCCCCACACACTGAAACCCCTTCCCCACACACGGAAACCCCTTCCCCCAGACTGAAACCCCCTCCCCACACACTGAAACCCCTTCCCCACACACTGAAACCCATCCCCACACACTGAAACCACTACCCTACACACTGAAACCCCTTCCCCACACACTGAACCCCGTCCCCACACAGTGAAACACCTTCCCACACACGGAAACTCCTTCCCCACACACTGAAACTATTCCCCACACACTGAAACCCATACCCACACACTGAAACCCTTCCCCACACACTGAAACCCCTTCCCCACACACTGAAACCATTCCCCACACACTGAAACCCTTTCCCACACACTGAAACCCCTTCCCCACACACTGAAACCCCCTCCCCACCCAGAGAATACCCTTCCCCACACACTGAATCACCTTCCCCACACACTGAAAACCTTTCCCCACACACTGAATCAGTTCCCCACACACTGAAACTCCCTACCCTACACACTGAAACCACTTCCCCACACACTGAACCCGGTCCACACACAGTGAAACACCTTCCCACACACTGAAACTCCTACCCCACACACTGAAACCCTTCCCCACACACTGAAACCCATACCCACACACTGAAATCCTTCCCCACACACTGAAACCCCTTACCCACACACTGAAACCCTTCCCCACACACTGAAACCCTTCCCCACACACTGAAACCCCTTCCCCACACGCTGAAACCATTCCCCACACACTGAAACCATTCCCCACACACTGAAACCCTTCCCCACACACTGAAACCCCTTCCCCACACACTGAAACCCTTCCCCACACACTGAAACCCTTCCCCACACACTGAATCCCCTTCCACGCACACTGAAACACCTTCCCCACACAGTGAAACCCTACCCCACACACTGAAACCCCGTCCCCACACACTGAATCCCCTTCCCCACACACTGAAACCCTTCCCCACACACTGAAACCCCTTCCCCACACACTGAAACCATTCCCCACACACTGAAACCCCTTCCCCACACAGTGAAACCCCTTCCCCACACACTGAAACCATTCCCCACACACTGAAACCCCTTCCCCACACACTGAACCACATTCCCCACACACTGAAACCCCTTCGACACACACTGAAACCCCTTCCCCACACACTGAAAACATTCCCCACACACTGAAACCCCTTCCACACACACTGAAACCCATTCCCCACACACTGAAACCCCTTCCCCACACACTGAAACCATTCCCCACACACTGAAACCCCTTCCCCACACAGTGAAACCCCTACCCCACACACTGAAACCCCTTCCCCACACAGAGAAACCCCTTCCCCACACACAGAATCCCCTTCCCCACACAGTGAAACCCCTTCCCCACACACTGAAACCCTTTCCCCACACAGTGAAACCCCTTCCCCACACACTGAAACCCCTTCCCCACACACTGAAACCATTCCCCACACACTGAAATCTCTTCCCCACACTCTGAAACCCCTTCCCCACACACTGAAACAACGTCCCCACACACCGAAACCCCTTCCCCAAACACTGAAACCCCTTCCCCACACAGTGAATCCCCTTCCCCACACACTGAAACACGTTCCCCACACACTCAAACCCTTGGCCCACACACTGAAACCATTCCCCACACACTGAAACCCCTTCCCCACACACTCAAACCCCTTCCCCACACACGGAAACCCCTTCCCCACACACAGAAACCCCGTCCTCACACACTGAAACATCTTCCCCACACACTGAAAACCCATCCCCACACAATGACACCTGTTCCCCACACACTGAAACCCCTTCCCCACACACTGAAACCCTTCCCCACACGCTGAAACCCCTACCCTACACACAGAAACCGCTTCCCCACACACTGAAACCCCGTCCCCACTCAGTGAAACACCTTCCCCACACACTGAAACTCCTTCCCCACACACTGAAACCCTTCCCCTCACACTGAAACCCATACCAACACACTGTACCCCTTCCCCACACACTGACACTCCTTCCCCACACACTGAAACCCTTCCTCACACACTGAAACCCCTCCCCACACACTGAAATCCTTCCCCACACACAGATACCCCGTCCCCACACACTGACACCCTTCCCCACATACTGAAACCCCTTCCCCACACACTGAATCCCTTCCCCACACACTGAAACCCTTCCCCACACACTGAATCCCCTTCACCCCACACTGAAACCATTCCCCACACAGTGAATCCATTCCCCACACACTGAAACCTTTCCTCACACACTGAAACCCCTCCCCACACACTGAAACTCCTTCCCCACACACTGAAACCCTTCCCCTCACACTGAAACCCATACCAACACACTGTAACCCTTCCCCACACACTGACACTCCTTCCCCACACACTGAAACCCTTCCTCACACACTGAAACCCCTCCCCACACACTAACATCCTTCCCCACACACAGATACCCGGTCCCCACACACTGAAACCCTTCCCCACATACTGAAACCCCTTCCCCACACACTGAATACCTACCCTACACACTGAAACCCCTTCCCCACACAGTGAAACACCTTCCCCACACACTGAAACTCCTTCCTCACACACTGAAACCCTTCCCCTCACACTGAAACCCATACCAACACACTGAAACCCTTCCCCACTCACTGACACTCCTTCCCCACACACTGAAACCCTTCCCCACACACTGAAACCGCTCCCCACACACTGAAACCCTTCCCCACACACAGAAACCCCTTCCCCACACGCTGAAACCATTCCCCACACACTGAAACCATTCCCCACACACTGAAACCCTTCCCAACATACTGAAACCCCTTCCCCACACACTGAATCCCTTCCCCACACACTGAAACCCTTCCCCACACACTGAATCCCCTTCACCCCACACTGAAACACCTTCCACACACAGTGAAACCCCTTCCCCACACACTGAAACCATTCCCCACACAGTGAATCCATTCCCCACACAATGAAAACACTTCCCCTAACAGTGAGACACCTTCCCCACACACTGAATACCTTCCCAACACACTGAAACCATTCCCCACACACTGATACCCCTACCCCACACAGTGAAACCCCTTCCCCACACACTGAAACCCCTTCCCCACACAGTGAAACCCCTTCCCCACACACTGAAACCCTTTCCCCACACAGTGAAACCCCTTCCCCACACACTGAAACCCCTTCCCCACACACTGAAAACATTCCCCACGCACTGAAACCTCTTCCCCACACACTGAAACCCCTTCCCCACACACTGAAACAACGTCCCCACACACCGAAACCCCTTCCCCAAACACTGAAACCCCTTCCCCACACAGTGAATCCCCTTCCCCACACATTGAAACACGTTCCCCACACACTCAAACCCTTGGCCCACACACTGAAACCATTCCCCACACACTGAAACCCCTTCCCCACACAGTCAAACCCCTTCCCCACAGACTGAAACCCTTCCCCACACACTGAAACCCCTTCCCCACACACTGAAACCCTTCCCCACACACTGAAACCCTTCCCCACACACTGAATCCCCTTCCCCACACACTGAAACACCTTCCCCACACAGTGAATCCCTTCCCCACACACTGAAACCCCGTCCCCACACACTGAATCCCCTTCCCCACACACTGAAACACTTCACCACACACTGAAACCCCTTCCCCACACACTGAAACCATTCCCCACACACTGAAACCCCTTCCCCACACAGAGAAACCCCTTCCCCACACACTGAAACCATTCCCCACACACTGAAACCCCTTCCCCACACACTGAACCACATTCCCCACACACTGAAACCCCTTCGACACACACTGAAACCCCTTCCCCACACACTGAAACTATTCCCCACACACTGAAACCCCTTCCACACACACTGAAACCCATTCCCCACACACTGAAACCCCTTCCCCACACTCTGAAACCATTCCCCACACACTGAAACCCCTTCCCCACACATTGAATCCCTTCCCCACACACTGAAACCCCTTCCCCACACAGTGAAACCCCTTCCCCACACACTGAAACACCTTCCCCACACAGTGAAACCCCTTCCGCACACACGGAAACCCTTTCCCCACACAGTGAAACCCCTTCCCCACACACTGAAACCCCTTCCCCACAAACTGAAACCATTCCCCACGCACTGAAACCTCTTCCCCACACACTGAAACCCCTTCCCCACAAACTGAAACAACGTCCCCACACACCGAAACCCCTTCCCCAAACACTGAAACCCCTTCCCCACACAGTGAATCCCCTTCCCCACACTTTGAAACACGTTCCCCACACACTCAAACCCTTGGCCCACACACTGAAATCATTCCCCACACACTTAAACCCCTTCCCCACACTCTCAAACCCCTTCCCCACACAGTGAAACCCCTTCCCCACACACTGAAACCCTTTCCCCACACACTGAAAACCCATCCCCACACAATGACACCTCTTCCCCACACACTGAAACCCCTTCCCCACACACTGAAACCCTTCCCCACACGCTGAAACCCCTACCCTACACACTGAAACCGCTTCCCCACACACTGAAACCCCGTCCCCACACAGTGAAACACCTTCCCCACACACTGAAACTCCTTCCCCACACACTGAAACCCTTCCCCTCACACTGAAACCCATACCAACAGACTGTACCCCTTCCCCACACACTGACACTCCTTCCCCACACACTGAAACCCTTCCTCACACACTGAAACCCCTCCCCACACACTGAAATCCTTCCCCACACACAGATACACCGTCCCCACACACTGAAACCCTTCCCCACACACTGAATCCCCTTCACCCCACACTGAAACCATTCCCCACACAGTGAATCCATTCCCCACACACTGAAACCCTTCCTCACACACTGAAACCCCTCCCCACACACTGAAACTCCTTCCCCACACACTGAAACCCTTCCCCTCACACTGAAACCCATACCAACACACTGTAACCCTTCCCCACACACTGACACTCCTTCCCCAGACACTGAAACCCTTCCTCACACACTGAAACCCCTCCCCACACACTGACATCCTTCCCCACACACAGATACCCCGTCCCCACACACTGAAACCCTTCCCCACATACTGAAACCCTTTCCCCACACACTGAATACCTACCCTACACACTGAAACCCCTTCCCCACACAGTGAAACACCTTCCCCACACACTGAAACTCCTTCCCCACACACTGAAACCCTTCCCCTCACACTGAAACCCATACCAACACACTGAAACCCTTCCCCACTCACTGACACTCCTTCCCCACACACTGAAACCCTTCCCCACACACTGAAACCGCTCCCCACACACTGAAACCCTTCCCCACACACATAAACCCCTTCCCCACACGCTGAAACCATTCCCCACACACTGAAACCATTCCCCACACACTGAAACCCTTCCCAACATACTGAAACCCCTTCCCCACACACTGAATCCCCTCCCCACACACTGAAACCCTTCCCCACACACTGAATCCCCTTCACCCCACACTGAAACACCTTCCACACACAGTGAAAACCCTTCCCCACACACTGAAACCATTCCCCACACAGTGAATCCATTCCCCACAAACTGAAAACACTTCCCCTCAAAGTGAGACACCTTCCCCACACACTGAATACCTTCCCAACACACTGAAACCATTCCCCACACACTGATACCCCTACCCCACACAGTGAAATCCCCTTCCCCACACACTGAAACCCCTTCCCCACACAGTGAAACCCCTTCCCCACACACTGAAACCCTTTCCCCACACAGTGAAACCCCTTCCCCACACACTGAAACCCCTTCCCCACACACTGAAACCATTCCCCACGCACTGAAACCTCTTCCCCACACACTGAAACCCCTTCCCCACACACTGAAACAACGTCCCCACACACCGAAACCCCTTCCCCAAACACTGAAACCCCTTCCCCACACAGTGAATCCCCTTCCCCACACACTGAAACACGTTCCCCACACACTCAAACTCTTGGCCCACACACTGAAACCATTCCCCACACACTGAAACCCCTTCCCCACACACTGAAACCCTTCCCCACACACTGAATCCCTTTCCCCACACACTGAAACACCTTCCCCACACACTGAAACCCCTTCCCCACACACTGAAACCCTTCCCCACACACTGAAACCCTTCCCCACACACTGAAACCACTTCCCCACACGCTGAAACCATTCCCCACACAGTGAAACCCTACCCCACACACTGAAACCCCGTCCCCACACACTGAATCCCCTTCCCCACACACTGAAACCCTTCCCCACACACTGAAACCCATACCAACACACTGTACCCCTTCCCCACACACTGACACTCCTTCCCCACACACTGAAACCCTTCCTCACACACTGAAACCACTCCCCACACACTGAAATCCTTCCCCACACACAGATACCCCGTCCCCACACACTGAAACCCTTCCCCACATACTGAAACCCCTTCCCCACACACTGAATCCCTTCCCCACACACTGAAACCCTTCCCCACACACTGAATCCCCTTCACCCCACACTGAAACCATTCCCCACACAGTGAATCCATTCCCCACACACTGAAATCCTTCCTCACACACTGAAACCCCTCCCCACACACTGAAACTCCTTCCCCACACACTGAAACCCTTCCCCTCACACTGAAACCCATACCAACACACTGTAACCCTTCCCCACACACTGACACTCCTTCCCCACACACTGAAACCCTTCCCCACACACTGAAACCGCTCCCCACACACTGAAACCCTTCCCCACACACAGAAACCCCTTCCCCACACGCTGAAACCATTCCCCACACACTGAAACCATTCCCCACACACTGAAACCCTTCCCAACATACTGAAACCCCTTCCCCACACACTGAATCCCTTCCCGACACACTGAAACCCTTCCCCACACACTGAATCCCCTTCACCCCACACTGAAACACCTTCCACACACAGTGAAACCCCTTCCCCACACACTGAAACCATTCCCCACACAGTGAATCCATTCCCCACAAACTGAAAACACTTCCCCTCACAGTGAGACACCTTCCCCACACGCTGAATACCTTCCCAACACACTGAAACCATTCCCCACACACTGATACCCCTACCCCACACAGTGAAACCCCTTCCCCACACACTGAAACCCCTTCCCCACACAGTGAAACCCCTTCCCCACACACTGAAACCCTTTCCCCACACACTGAAACCCCTTCCCCACACACTGAAACCATTCCCCACACACTGAAACCTTTTCCCACACACGGAAACCCCTTCCACACACACTGAAACCCCTTCCCCACACACTGAAACCCCTTCCCCACACACTGAAACCATTCCCCACACAGTGAATCCATTCCCCACAAACTGAAAACACTTCCCCTCAAAGTGAGACATCTTCCCCACACACTGAATACCTTCCCAACACACTGAAACCATTCCCCACACACTGATACCCCTACCCCACACAGTGAAATCCCTTCCCCACACACTGAAACCCCTTCCCCACACAGTGAAACCCCTTCCCCACACACTGAAACCCTTTCCCCACACAGTGAAACCCCTTCCCCACACACTGAAACCCCTTCCCCACACACTGAAACCATTCCCCAGGCACTGAAACCTCTTCCCCACACACTGAAACCCCTTCCCCACACACTGAAACAACGTCCCCACACACCGAAACCCCTTCCCCAAACACTGAAACCCCTTCCCCACACAGTGAATCCCCTTCCCCACACACTGAAACACGTTCCCCACACACTCAAACCCTTGGCCCACACACTGAAACCATTCCCCACACACTGAAACCCCTTCCCCACACACTGAAACCCTTCCCCACACACTGAATCCCCTTCCCCACACACTGAAACACCTTCCCCACACACTGAAACCCCTTCCCCACACACTGAAACCCCTTCCCCACACACTGAAACCCTTCCCCACACACTGAAACCACTTCCCCACACGCTGAAACCATTCCCCACACACTGAAACCATTCCCCACACACTGAAACCCTTCCCCACACACTGAAACCCCTTCCCCACACACTGAAACCCATCCCCACACACTGAAACCCTTCCCCACACACTGAATCCCCTTCCCCACACACTGAAACTCATTCCCCACACAGTGAAACCCTACCCCACACACTGAAACCCCGTCCCCACACACTGAATCCCCTTCCCCACACACTGAAACCCTTCCCCACACACTGAAACCCATACCAACACACTGCACCCCTTCCCCACACACTGACACTCCTTCCCCACACACTGAAACCCTTCCTCACACACTGAAACCCCTCCCCACACACTGAAATCCTTCCCCACACACAGATACCCCGTCCCCACACACTGAAACCCCTTCCCCACATACTGAAACCCCTTCCCCACACACTGAATCCCTTCCCCACACACTGAAACCCTTCCCCACACACTGAATCCCCTTCACCCCACACTGAAACCATTCCCCACACAGTGAATCCATTCCCCACACACTGGAACCCTTCCTCACACACTGAAACCCCTCCCCACACACTGAAACTCCTTCCCCACACACTGAAACCCTTCCCCTCACACTGAAACCCATACCAACACACTGTAACCCTTCCCCACACACTGACACTCCTTCCCCACACACTGAAACCCTTCCCCACACACTGAAACCGCTCCCCACACACTGAAACCCTTCCCCACACACAGAAACCCCTTCCCCACACGCTGAAACCATTCCCCACACACTGAAACCATTCCCCACACAGTGAATCCATTCCCCACAAACTGAAAACACTTCCCCTCACAGTGAGACACCTTCCCCACACACTGAATACCTTCCCAACACACTGAAACCATTCCCCACACACTGATACCCCTACCCCACACAGTGAAACCCCTTCCCCACACACTGAAACCCCTTCCCCACACAGTGAAACCCCTTCCCCACACACTGAAACCCTTTCCCCACACACTGAAACCCCTTCCCCACACACTGAAACCATTCCCCACACACTGAAACCTTTTCCCACACACGGAAACCCCTTCCACACACACTGAAACCCCTTCCCCACACACTGAAACCCCTTCCCCACACACTGAAACCATTCCCCACACACTGAAACCCCTTCCCTACACACTGAAACCACTTCCCCACACAGTGAAACCATTCCCCACACACTGAAACCCCTTCCCCACACACTGAACCATTCCCCACACACTGAAACCCCTTCCACACACACTGAAACCCCTTCCCCACACATTGAAACCATTCCCCACACACTGAAACCCCTCCCACACACACTGAAACCCCTTCCCCACACACTGAAACCCCTTCCCCACACACTGAAACCATTCCCCACACATTGAAACCATTCCCCACACACTGAAACCCCTTCCACACAAACTGAAACCCCTTCCCCACACACTGAAACCCCTTCCCCACACACTGAAACCCCTTCCCCACCCAGAGAATCCCCTTCCCCACACACTGAATCACCTTCCCCACACACTGAAACCCCTTGCCCCCACACACGGAAACCCCTTCCCCACACACTGAAACCCCTTCCCCACACACTGAAACACATCCCCACACACTGAAATCCCTACCCTACACACTGAAACCACTTCCCCACACACTGAACCCGGTCCACACACAGTGAAACACCTTCCCACACACTGAAACTTCTACCCCACACACTGAAACCCTTCCCCACACACTGAAACCCATACCCACACACTGAAACCCTTCCCCACACACTGAAACCCCTTACCCACACACTGAAACCCTTCCCCACACACTGAAACCCTTCCCCTCACACTGAAACCCCTTCCCCACACGCTGAAACCATTCCCCACACACTGAAACCATTCCCCACACACTGAAACCCTTCCCCACACACTGAAACCCCTTCCCCACACACTGAAACCCTTCCCCACACACTGAAACCCTTCCCCACACACTGAAAACCCATCCCCACACATTGACACCTCTTCCCCACACACTGAAACCCCTTCCCCACACACTGAAACCCTTCCCCACACGCTGAAACCCTTCACCACACACTGAAACCCCTTCACCACACACTGGAACCATTCCCCACACACTGAAACCCCTTCCCCACACAGTGAAACACCTTCCCCACACACTGAATGCCCTTCCCCACACTCTGAAACCCCGTCCCCACACACTGAAACCCCTTACCCACACACTGAAACCCTTCACCACACACTGGAACAGCTTCCCCACACACTGAAACCATTCCCCACACACTGAAACCCCTTCCCCACACACTGAACCATTCCCCACACACTGAAACCCCTTCCACACACACTGAAACCCCTTCCCCACACATTGAACCCCTTCCCCACACACTGAAACCCCTTCCACACACACTGAAACCCCTTCCCCACACACTGAAACCCCTTCCCCACACACTGAAAACATTCCCCACACACTGAAACGCCTTCGCCACACACTGAAACCCCTTCCCCACACACTGAAACCCCTTCCCCACCCAGAGAATCCCCTTCCCCACACAGTGAATCACCTTCCCCACACACTGAAAACCTTTCACCACACACGGAATCAGTTCCCCACACACTGAAACCCCTTGCCCCAAACACGGAAACCCCTTCCCCACACACAGAAACCCCTTCCCCACACACTGAAACACATCCCCACACACTGAAACCCCTACCCTACACACTGAAACCACTTCCCGACTCACTGAACCCGGTCCCCACACAGTGAAACACCTTCCCACACACTGAAACTCCTACCCCACACACTGAAACCCCGTCCTCACACACTGAAACCCTTCCCCACACACTGAAACCCCTTCCCCACACACTGAAACCATTCCCCACACACTGAAACCCCTTCCCCACTCAGTGAAACCACTTCCCCACACACTGAAACCATTCCCCACACACTGAAACCCCTTCCCCACACACTGAACCACATTCCCCACACACTGAAACCCCTTCGACTCACACTGAAACCCCTTCCCCACACACTGAAACCATTCCCCACACACTGAAACCCCTTCCACACACACTGAAACCCATTCCCCACACACTGAAACCCCTTCCCCAAACACTGAAACCATTCCCCACACACTGAAACCCCTTCCCCACTCACTGAAACCCCTTCCCCATACACTGAAACACCTTCCCCACACAGAGAAACCCCTTCCCCACACACTGAAACCCCTTCCCCACACAGTGAAACCCCTTCCCCACACACTGAAACCATTCCCCACACACTGAAACCCCTTCCCCACACACTGAACCACAATTCCCCACACAATGAAACCCCTTCCACATACACTGAAACCCCTTCCCCACACATTGAAACCATTCCCCACACACTGAATCCCCTTCCACACACACTGAAACCCCTTCCCCACACACTGAAACCCCTTCCCCACACACTGAAACCATTCCCCACACACTGAATCCCCTTCCTCACACACTGAAACACCTTCCCCACACACTGAAAACCTTTCCCCACACACTGAATCAATTCCCCACACACTGAAACCCCTTCCCCACACACGGAAACCCCTTCCCCCAGACTGAAACCCCCTCCCCACACACTGAAACCCCTTCCCCACACACTGAAACCCATCCCCACACAATGAAACCACTACCCCTACACACTGAAACCCCTTCCCCACACACTGAACCCCGTCCCCACACAGTGAAACACCTTCCCACACACGGAAACTCCTTCCCCACACACTGAAACTATTCCCCACACACTGAAACCCATACCCACACACTGAAACCCTTCCCCACACACTGAAACCACTTCCCCACACACTGAAACCATTCCCCACACACTGAAACCCTTTCCCACACACGGAAACCCCTTCCACACACACTGAAAGCTCTTCCCCACACACTGAAACCCCTTCCCCACACACTGAAACCATTCCCCACACACTGAAACCCCTTCCCTACACACTGAAACCACTTCCCCACACAGTGAAACCATTCCCCACACACTGAAACCCCTTCCCCACACACTGAACCATTCCCCACACACTGAAACCCCTTCCACACACACTGAAACCCCTTCCCCACACACTGAAACCCCTTCCCCACACACTGAAACAATTCCCCACACATTGAAACCATTCCCCACACACTGAAACCCCTTCCACACACACTGAAACCCCTTCCCCACACACTGAAGCCCCTTCGCCACACACTGAAACCCCTTCCCCACCCAGAGAATCCCCTTCCCCACACACTGAATCACCTTCCCCACACACTGAAAACCTTTCCCCACACACTGAATCAGTTCCCCACACACTGAAACCCCTAGCCCCCACACACGGAAATCCCTTCCCCACACACTGAAACCCCTTCCCCACACACTGAAACACATCCCCACACACTGAAATCCCTACCCTACACACTGAAACCCTTCCCCACACACTGAAACCCATACCCACACACTGAAACCCTTCCCCACACACTGAAACCCCTTACCCACACACTGAAACCCTTCCCCACACACTGAAACCCTTCCCCACACACTGAAACCCCTTCCCCACACGCTGAAACCATTCCCCACACACTGAAACCATTCCCCACACACTGAAACCCCTTCCCCACACACTGAAACCCTTCCCCACACACTGAAACCCTTCCCCACACACTGAATCCCCTTCCCCACACACTGAAACACCTTCCCCACACAGTGAAACCCTACCCCACACACTGAAACACCGTCCCCACACACTGAATCCCCTTCCCCATACACTGAAACCCTTCCCCACACACTGAAACCCCTTCCCCACACACTGAAACCATTCCCCACACACTGAAACCCCTTCCCCACACAGTGAAACCCCTTCCCCACACACTGAAACCATTCCCCACACACTGAAACCCCTTCCCCACACACTGAACCACATTGCCCACACACTGAAACCCCTTCGACACACACTGAAACCCTTCCCCACACACTGAAAACATTCCCCACACACTGAAACCCCTTCCACACACACTGAAACCCATTCCCACACACTGAAACCCTTCCCCACACACTGAAACCATTCCCCACACACTGAAACCCTTCCCCACACAGTGAAACCACTACCCCACACACTGAAACACGTTCCCCACACTGAGAAACCCCTTCCCACACACACTGAATCCCCTTCCCCACACAGTGAAACCCTTCCCACACACTGAAACCCTTTCCCACACAGTGAAACCCCTTCCCCACACACTGAAACCCCTTCCCCACACACTGAAACCATTCACCACACACTGAAATCTCTTCCCCACACACTGAAACCCCTTCCCCACACACTGAAACAACGTCCCCACACACCGAAACCCCTTCCCCAAACACTGAAACCCCTTCCCCACACAGTGAATCCCCTTCCCCACACACTGAAACACGTTCCCCACACACTCAAACCCTTGGCCCACACACTGAAACCATTCCCCACACACTGAAACCCCTTCCCACACACTGAAACCCCGTCCCCACACAGTGAAACACCTTCCCCACACACTGAAACTCCTTCCCCACACACTGAAACCCTTCCCCTCACACTGAAACCCATACCAACACACTGTACCCCTTCCCCACACACTGACACTCCTTCCCCACACACTGAAACCCTTCCTCACACACTGAAACCCCTCCCACACACTGAAATCCTTCCCCACACACAGATACCCGTCCCCACACACTGAAACCTTTCCCCACATACTGAAACCCCTTCCCACACACTGAATCCCTTCCCCACACACTGAAACCCCTTCCCCACACAGTGAAACCCCTTCCCCACACACTGAAACCATTCCCCACACACTGAAACCCCTTCCCCACACACTGAACCACATTGCCCACACACTGAAACCCCTTCGACACACACTGAAACCCTTCCCCACACACTGAAAACATTCCCACAAACTGAAACCCCTTCCACACACACTGAAACCCATTCCCCACACACTGAAACCCTTCCCACACACTGAAACCATACCCCACACAGTGAAACCACTACCCCACACACTGAAACCCCTTCCCCACACAGAGAAACCCCTTCCCACACACTGAATCCCTTCTCCACACAGTGAAACCCCTTCCCCACACACTGAAACCCTTTCCCCACACAGTGAAACCCTTCCCCACACACTGAAACCCCTTCCCCACACACTGAAACCATTCCCACACACTGAAATCTCTTCCCACACACTCGAAACCCTTCCCCAAACACTGAAACCCCTTCCCCACACAGTGAATCCCCTTCCCCACACACTGAAACACGTTCCCCACACACTCAAACCTTGGCCCACACACTGAAACCATTCCCCACATACTGAAACCCCTTCCCCACACACTGAAACCCCGTCCCCACACAGTGAAACACCTTCCCCACACACTGAAACTCCTTCCCCACACACTGAAACCCTTCCCCTCACACTGAAACCCATACCAACACACTGTACCCCTTCCCCACACACTGACACTCCTTCCCCACACACTGAAACCCTTCCTCACACACTGAAACCCCTCCCCACACACTGAAATCCTTCCCCACACACAGATACCCCGTCCCCACACACTGAAACCCTTCCCCACATACTGAAACCCCTTCCCCACACACTGAATCCCTTCCCCACACACTGAAACCCTTCCACACACACTGAATCCCCTTCACCCCACACTGAAACCATTCCCCACACAGTGAATCCATTCCCCACACACTGAAACCCTTCCTCACACACTGAAACCCCTCCCCACACACTGAAACTCCTTCCCCACACACTGAAACCCTTCCCCTCACACTGAAACCCATACCAACACACTGTAACCCTTCCCCACACACTGACAACCCTTCCCCACACACTGAAACCCTTCCTCACACACTGAAACCCCTCCCCACACACTAACATCCTTCCCCACACACAGATACCCGGTCCCCACACACTGAAACCCTTCCCCACATACTGAAACCCCTTCCCCACACACTGAATACCTACCCTACACACTGAAACCCCTTCCCCACACAGTGTAACACCTTCCCCACACACTGAAACTCCTTCCTCACACACTGAAACCATTCCCCTCACACCGAAACCCATACCAACACACTGAAACCCTTCCCCACTCACTGACACTCCTTCCCCACACACTGAAACACTTCCCCACACACTGAAACCGCTCCCCACACACTGAAACCCTTCCCACACACAGAAACCCCTTCCCCACACGCTGCAACCATTCCCCACACACTGAAACCATTCCCCACACACTGAAACCCTTCCCAACATACTGAAACCCCTTCCCCACACACTGAATCCCTTCCCCACACACTGAAACCCTTCCCCAGACACTGAATCCCCTTCACCCCACACTGAAACACCTTCCACACACAGTGAAACCCATTCCCCACACACTGAAACCATTCCCCACACAGTGAATCCATTCCCCACACACTGAAAACACTTCCCCTCACAGTGAGACACCTTCCCCACACACTGAATACCTTCCCAACACACTGAAACCATTCCTCACACACTGATACCCCTACCACACACAGTGAAACCCCTTCTCCACACACTGAAACCCCTTCCCCAAACAGTGAAACCCCTTCCCCACACACTGAATCCCTTCCCCACACAGTGAATCCATTCCCCACACACTGAAACCCTTCCTCACACACTGAAACCCCTCCCCATACACTGAAACTCCTTCCCCACACACTGAAACCCTTCCCCTCACACTGAATACCTTCCCAACACACTGAAACCATTCCTCACACACTGATACCCCTACCACACACAGTGAAACCCTTCTCCACACACTGAAACCCCTTCCCCCAAACAGTGAAACCCCTTCCCACACACTGAAACCCTTTCCCCACACAGTGAAACCCCTTCCCCACACACTGAAACCCCTTCCCCACACACTGAAAACATTCCCCACGCACTGGAACCTCTTCCCCACACACTGAAACCCCTTCCCACACACTGAAACCCCTTCCCCACACACTGAAACCCCTTCCCCACACACTGAAACCCCTTCCCCACACAGTGAAACCCTTCCCCACACACTGAAACCCCTTCCCCACACACTGAAACGACGTCCCCACACACCGAAACCCCTTCCCCAAACACTGAAACCCCTTCCCCACACAGTGAATCCCCTTCCCCACACACTGAAACACGTTCCCCACACACTCAAACCCTTGGCCCACACACTGAAACCATTCCCACACACTGAAACCCTTCCCCACACAGTCAAACCCCTTCCCCACACACTGAAACCCTTCCCCACACACTGAAACCCCTTCCCCACACACTGAAACCCTTCCCCACACACTGAAACCCTTCCCCACACACTGAATCCCCTTCCCCACACACTGAAACACCTTCCCCACACAGTGAAACCCTTCCCCACACACTGAAACCCCGTCCCCACACACTGAATCCCTTCCCCACACACTGAAACACTTCCCCACACACTTAAACCCCTTCCCCACACAGAGAAACCCCTTCCCCACACACTGAAACCATTCCCCACACACTGAAACCCCTTCCCCACACACTGAACCACATTCCCCACACACTGAAACCCCTTCGACACACACTGAAACCCCTTCCCCACACACTGAAACCATTCCCCACACACTGAAACCCCTTCCACACACACTGAAACCCATTCCCCACACACTGAAACCCCTTCCCCACACACTGAAACCCCTTCCCCACACACTGAAACCATTCCCCACACACTGAAACCCCTTCCCCACACATTGAAACCCCTTCCCCACACACTGAAACCCCTTCCCCACACAGTGAAACCCCTTCCCCACACACTGAAACCCCTTCCCCACACAGTGAAACCCCTTCCCCACACACGGAAACCCTTTCCCCACACAGTGAAACCCCTTCCCCACACACTGAAACCCCTTCCCCACACACTGAAACCATTCCCCACGCACTGAAACCTCTTCCCCACACACTGAAACCCCTTCCACACACACTGAAACAACGTCCCCACACACGGAAACCCCTTCCCCAAACACTGAAACCCCTTCCCCACACAGTGAATCCCCTTCCCCACACTTTGAAACACGTTCCCCACACACTCAAACCCTTGGCCCTAACACTGAAACCATTCCCCACACACTTAAACCCCTTCCCCACACTCTCAAACCCCTTCCCCACACAGTGAAACCCCTTCCCCACACACTGAAACCCTTTCCCCACACACGGAAACCCCTTCCCCACACACAGAAACCCCGTCCCCACACACTGAAACATCTTCCCCACACACTGAAAACCCATCCCCACACAATGACACCTCTTCCCCACACACTGAAACCCCTTCCCCACACACTGAAACCCTTCCCCACACGCTGAAACCCCTACCCTACACACTGAAACAGCTTCCCCACACACTGAAACCCCGTCCTCACACAGTGAAACACCTTCCCCACACACTGAAACTCCTTCCCCACACACTGAAACCCTTCCCCTCACACTGAAACCCATACCAACACACTGTACCCCTTCCCCACACACTGACACTCCTTCCCCACACACTGAAACCGTTCCTCACACACTGAAACCCCTCCCCACACACTGAAATCCTTCCCCCACACACAGATACCCCGTCCCCACACACTGAAACCCTTCCCCACATACTGAAACCCCTTCCCCACACACTGAAATCCTTCCCCACACGCAGATACCCCGTCCCCACACACTGAAACCCTTCCCCACATACTGAAACCCCTTCCCCACACACTGAATCCCTTCCCCACACAGTGAATCCATTCCCCACACACTGAAACCCTTCCTCACACACTGAAACCCCTCCCCATACACTGAAACTCCTTCCCCACACACTGAAACCCTTCCCCTCACACTGAAACCCATACCAACACACTGTAACCCTTCCCCACACACTGAAACCCTTCCTCACACACTGAAACCCCCTCCCCACACACTGACATTCTTCCAAACACACAGATACCCCGTCCCCACACACTGAAACCCTTCCCCACATTACTGAAACCCTTTCCCCACACACTGAATACCTACCCTACACACTGAAACCCCTTCCCCACACAGTGAAACACCTTCCCCACACACTGAAACTCCTTCCCCACACACTGAAACCCTTCCCCTCACACTGAAACCCATACCAACACACTGAAACCCTTCCCCACTCACTGACACTCCTTCCCCACACACTGAAACCCTTCCCCCACACACTGAAAACCGCTCCCCACACACTGAAACCCTTCCCCACACACAGAAACCCCTTCCCCACACGCTGAAACCATTCCCCACACACTGAAACCATTCCCCACACACTGAAACCCTTCCCACATACTGAAACCCCTTCCCCACACACTGAATCCCTTCCCCACACACTGAAACCCTTCCCCACACACTGAATCCGTTTCACCCTTCACTGAAACACCTTCCACACACAGTGAAACCCCTTCCCCACACACTGAAACCATTCCCCACACAGTGAATCCATTCCCCACAAACTGAAAACACTTCCCCTCAAAGTGAGACACCTTCCCCACACACTGAATACCTTCCCAACACACTGAAACCATTCCCCACACACTGATACCCCTACCCCACACAGTGAAATCCCTTCCCCACACACTGAAACCCCTTCCCCACACAGTGAAACCCCTTCCCCACACACTGAAACCCTTTCCCCACACAGTGAAACCCCTTCCCCACACACTGAAACCCCTTCCCCACACACTGAAACCATTCCCCACGCACTGAAACCTCTTCCCCACACACTGAAACCCCTTCCCCACACACTGAAACAACGTCCCCCACACACCGAAACCCCTTCCCCAAACACTGAAACCCCTTCCCCACATAGTGAATCCCCTTCCCCACACACTGAAACCCTTCCCCACACACTGAAACCATTCCCCACACATTGAAACCATTCCCCACACACAGAAACCCCTTCCACACACACTGAAACCCCTTCCCCACACACTGAAACCCCTTCCCACACACTGAAACCCCTTCCCCACCCAGAGAATCCCCTTCCCCACACACTGAATCACCTTCCCCACACACTGAAAACCTTTCCCCACACACTGAATCAGTTCCCCACACACTGAAACCCCTTGCCCCCACACACGGAAACCCCTTCCCCACACACTGAAACCCCTTCCCCACACACTGAAACACATCCCCACACACTGAAATCCCTACCCTACACACTGAAACCACTTCCCCACACACTGAACCCGGTCCACACACAGTGAAACACCTTCCCACACACTGAAACTCCTACCCACACACTGAAACCCTTCCCCACACACTGAAACCCATACCCACACACTGAAACCCTTCCCCACACACTGAAACCCCTTACCCACACACTGAAACCCTTCCCCACACACTGAAACCCTTCCCACACACTGAAACCCCTTCCCCACACGCTGAAACCATTCCCCACACACTGAAACCATTCCCCACACACTGAAACCCTTCCCCGCACACTGAAACCCCTTCCCCACACACTGAAACCCTTCCCCACACACTGAAACCCTTCCCCACACACTGAATCCCCTTCCCCACACACTGAAACACCTTCCCCACACAGTGAAACCCTACCCCACACACTGAAACCCGTCCCCACACACTGAATCCCCTTCCCCATACACTGAAACCCTTCCCCACACACTGAAACCCCTTCCCCACACACTGAAACCATTCCCCACACACTGAAACCCCTTCCCCACACAGTGAAACCCCTTCCCCACACACTGAAACCATTCCCCACACACTGAAACCCCTTCCCCACACACTGAACCACATTCCCCACACACTGAAACCCCTTCAACACACACTGAAACCCCTTCCCCACACACTGAAAACATTCCCCACACACTGAAACCCCTTCCACACACACTGAAACCCATTCCCCACACACTGAAACCCCTTCCCCACACACTGAAACCATTCCCCACACACTGAAACACCTTCCCCAAACAGTGAAACCACTACCCCACACACTGAAACCCCTTCCCCACACAGAGAAACCCCTTCCCCACACACTGAATCCCCTTCCCCACTCAGTGAAACCCCTTCCCACACACTGAAACCCTTTCCCCACACAGTGAAACCCCTTCCCCACACACTGAAACCCCTTCCCCACACACTGAAACCATTCCCCACACACTGAAATCTCTTCCCACACACTGAAACCCCTTCCCCACACACTGAAACAACGTCCCCACACACCGAAACCCCTTCCCCAAACACTGAAAACCCTTCCCCACACAGTGAATCCCCTTCCCCACACACTGAAACACGTTCCCCACACACTCAAACCCTTGGCCCACACACTGAAACCATTCCCCACACACTGAAACCCCTTCCCCACACACTCAAACCCCTTCCCCACACACGGAAACCCCTTCCCCACACACAGAAACCCCGTCCCCACACAATGAAACATCTTCCCCACACACTGAGAACCCATCCCCACACAATGACACCTCTTCCCCACACACTGAAACCCCTTCCCCACACACTGAAACCCTTCCCACACGCTGAAACCCCTACCCTACACACAGAAACCGCTTCCCCACACACTGAAACCCCGTCCCCACTCAGTGAAACACCTTCCCCACACACTGAAACTCCTTCCCCACACACTGAAACCCTTCCCCTCACACTGAAACCCATACCAACACACTGTACCCCTTCCCCACACACTGACACTCCTTCCCCACACACTGAAACCCTTCCTCACACACTGAAACCCCTCCCCACACACTGAAATCCTTCCCCACACACAGATACCCCGTCCCCACACACTGAAACCCTTCCCCACATACTGAAACCCCTTCCCCACACACTGAATCCCTTCCCCACACACTGAAACCCTTCCCCACACACTGAATCCCCTTCACCCCACACTGAAACCATTGCCCACACAGTGAATCCATTCTCCACACACTGAAACCCTTCCTCACACACTGAAACCCCTCCCCACACACTGAAACTCCTTCCCCACACACTGAAACCCTTCCCCTCACACTGAAACCCATACCAACACACTGTAACCCTTCCCCACACACTGACACTCCTTCCCCACACACTGAAACCCTTTCTCACACACTGAAACCCCTCCCCACACACTGACATCCTTCCCCACACACAGATACCCGTTCCCCACACACTGAAACCCTTCCCACACACTGAAACCCTTTCCCCACTCACTGAAACCCTTCCCCTCACACTGAAACCCATACCAACACACTGAAACCCTTCCCCACTCACTGAGACTCCTTCCCCACACACTGAAACCCTTCCCCACACACTGAAACCGCTCCCCACACACTGAAACCCTTCCCCACACACAGAAACCCCTTCCCCACACGCTGAAACCATTCCCCACACACTGAAACCATTCCCCACACACTGAAACCCTACCCAACATACTGAAACCCCTTCCCCACACACTGAATCCCTTCCCCACACACTGAAACCCTTCCCCACACACTGAATCCCCTTCACCCCACACTGAAACACCTTCCACACACAGTGAAACCCCTTCCCCACACACTGAAAACCATTCCCCACACAGTGAATCCATTCCCCACACACTGAAAACACTTCCCCTCACAGTGAGACACCTTTCCCAAACACTGAATCCATTCCCCACACACTGATACCACTACCCCACACAGTGAAACCCCTTCCCCACACACTGAAACCCCTTCCCCACACAGTGAAACCCCTTCCCCACACACTGAAACCCTTTCCCCACACAGTGAAACCCCTTCCCCACACACTGAAACCCCTTCCCCACACACTGAAAACATTCCCCACGCACTGAAACCTCTTCCCCACACACTGAAAGCCCTTCCCCACACACTGAAACAACGTCCCCACACACCGAAACCCCTTCCCCAAACACTGAAACCCCTTCCCCACACAGTGAATCCCCTTCCCCACACACTGAAACACGTTCCCCACACACTCAAACCCTTGGCCCACACACTGAAACCATTCCCCACACACTGAAACCCCTTCCCCACACAGTCAAACCCCTTCCCCACACACTGAAACCCTTCCCCACACACTGAAACCCCTTCCCCACACACTGAAACCCTTCCCCACACACTGAAACCCTTCCCCACACACTGAATCCCCTTCCCACACACTGAAGCACCTTCCCCACACAGTGAAACACTTCCCCACACACTGAAACCCCGTCCTCACACACTGAATCCCCTTCCCCACACACTGAAACACTTCCCCACACACTGAAACCCCTTCCCCACACACTGAAACCATTCCCCACACACTGAAACCCCTTCCCCACACAGAGAAACCCCTTCCCCACAAACTGAAACCATTCCCCACACACTGAAACCCCTTCCCCACACACTGAACCACATTCCCCACACACTGTAACCCCTTCGACACACACTGAAACCCCTTCCCCACACACTGAAACCATTCCCACACACTGAAACCCCTTCCACACACACTGAAACCCATTCCCCACACACTGAAACCCCTTCCCCACACACTGAAACCATTCCCCACACACTGAAACCCCTTCCCCACACATTGAAACCCCTTCCCCACACACTGAAACCCCTTCCCCACACAGTGAAACCCCTTCCCCACACACTGAAACCCCTTCCCCACACAGTGAAACCCCTTCCCCACACACGGAAACCCTTTCCCCACACAGTGAAACCCCTTCCCCACACACTGAAACCCCTTCCCCACACACTGAAACCATTCCCCACGCACTGAAACCTCTTCCCCACACACAGAAACAACGTACCCACACACCGAAACCCCTTCCCCAAACACTGAAACCCCTTCCCCACACAGTGAATCCCCTTCCCCACACTTTGAAACACGTTCCCCACACACTCACACCCTTGGCCCACACACTGAAACCATTCCCCACACACTTAAACCCCTTCCCCACACTCTCAAACCCCTTCCCCACACAGTGAAACCCCTTCCCCACTCACTGAAACCCTTTCCCCACACACGGAAACCCCTTCCCCTCGCACAGAAACCACGTCCCCACACACTGAAACATCTTCCCCACACACTGAAAACCCATCCCCACACAATGACACCTCTTCCCCACACACTGAAACCCCTTCCCCACACACTGAAACCCTTCCCCACACGCTGAAACCCCTACCCTACACACTGAAACAGCTTCCCCACACACTGAAACCCCGTCCTCACACAGTGAAACACCTTCCCCACACACTGAAAATTCTTCCCCACACACTGAAAACCTTCCCTCACACTGAAACCCATACCAACACACTGTACCCCTTCCCCACACACTGACACTCCTTCCCCACACACCTGAAACCCTTCCTCACACACTGAAACCCCTCCCCACACACTGAAATCCTTCCCCACACACAGATACCCCGTCCCCACACACTGAAACCCTTCCCACATACTGAAATCCCTTCCCCACACACTGAATCCCTTCCCCACACACTGAAACCCTTCCCCACACACTGAATCCCCTTCACCCCACACTGAAACCATTCCCCACACAGTGAATCCATTCCCCACACACTGAAACCCTTCCTCACACACTGAAACCCCTCCCCACACACTGAAACTCCTTCCCCACACACTGAAACCCTTCCCCTCACACTGAAACCCATACCAACACACTGTAACCCTTCCCCACACACTGACACTCCTTCCCCACACACTGAAACCCTTCCTCACACACTGAAACCCCTCCCCACACACTGACATCCTTCCCCACACACAGATACCCCGTCCCCACACACTGAAACCCTTCCCCACATACTGAAACCCTTTCCCCACACACTGAATACCTACCCTACACACTGAAACCCCTTCCCCACACAGTGAAACACCTTCCCCACACACTGAAACTCCTTCCCCACACACTGAAACCCTTCCCCTCACACTGAAACCCATACCAACACACTGAAAACCTTCCCCACTCACTGACACTCCTTCCCCACACACTGAAACCCTTCCCCACACACTGAAACCGCTCCCCACACACTGAAACCCTTCCCCACACATAGAAACCCCTTCCCCACACGCTGAAACCATTCCCCACACACTGAAACCATTCCCCACACACTGAAACCCTTCCCAACATACTGAAACCCCTTCCCCACACACTGAATCCCTTCCCCACACACTGAAACCCTTCCCCACACACTGAATCCCCTTCACCCCACACTGAAACACCTTCCACACACAGTGAAACCCCTTCCCCACACACTGAAACCATTCCCCACACAGTGAATCCATTCCCCACAAACTGAAAACACTTCCCCTCAAAGTGAGACACCTTCCCCACACACTGAATACCTTCCCAACACACTGAAACCATTCCCCACACACTGATACCCCTACCCCACACAGTGAAATCCCTTCCCCACACAGTGAAACCCCTTCCCCACACAGTGAAACCACTTCCCCACACACTGAAACCCTTTCCCCACACAGTGAAACCCCTTCCGCACACACTGAAACCCCTTCCCCACACACTGAAACCATTCCCCACGCACTGAAACCTCTTCCCCACACACTGAAACCCCTTCCCCACACACTGAAACAACGTCCCCACACACCCGAAACCCCCTTCCCAAACACTGAAACCCCTTCCCCGCACAGTGAATCCCCTTCCCCACACACTGAAACACGTTCCCCACACACTCAAACCCTTGGCCCACACACTGAAACCATTCCCCACACACTGAAACCCCTTCCCCACACACTGAAACCCTTCCCCACACACTGAATCCCCTTCCCCACACACTGAAACACCTTCCCCACACACTGAAACCCCCTTCCCCACACGCTGAAACCATTCCCCACACACTGAAACCATCCCCACACACTGAAACCCTTCCCCACACACTGAAACCCCCTTCCCCACACACTGAAACCCATCCCCACACACTGAAACCCTTCCCCACACACTGAATCCCCCTTCCCCACACACTGAAACACATTCCCCACACAGTGAAACCCTACCCCACACACTGAAACCCCGTCCCCACACACTGAATCCCCCTTCCCCACACACTGAAACCCTTCCCCACACACTGAAACCCCTTCCACTCACACTGAAACCCATACCAACACACTGTACCCCTTCCCCACACACTGACACTCCTTCCCCACACACTGAAACCCTTCCTCACACACTGAAACCCCTCCCCACACACTGAAATCCTTCCCCACACACAGATACCCCGTCCCACACACTGAAACCCTTCCCCACATACTGAAACCCCTTCCCCACACACTGAATCACTTCCCCACACACTGAAACCCTTCCCCACACACTGAAACCTTCCTCACACACTGAAACCCCTCCCCACACACTGAAACTCCTTCCCCACACACTGAAACCCTTCCCCTCACACTGAAACCCCATACCAACACACTGTAACCCTTCCCCACACACTGACACTCCTTCCCCACACACTGAAACACTTCCCCACACACTGAAACCGCTCCCCACACACTGAAACCCTTCCCCACACACAGAAACCCCTTCCCCACACGCTGAAACCATTCCCCACACACTGAAACCATTCCCCACACACTGAAACCCTTCCCAACATACTGAAACCCCTTCCCACACACTGAATCCCTTCCCCACACACTGAAACCCTTCCCCACACACTGAATCCCCTTCACCCCACACTGAAACACTTTCCACACACAGTGAAACCCCTTCCCCACACACTGAAACCATTCCCCACACAGTGAATCCATTCCCCACAAACTGAAAACACTTACCCTCACAGTGAGACACCTTCCCCACACACTGAATACCTTCCCAACACACTGAAACCATTCCCCACACACTGATACCCCTACCCCACACAGTGAAACCCCTTCCCCACACACTGAAACCCCTTCCCCACACAGAGAAACCCCTTCCCCCACACACTGAAACCCTTTCCCCACACAGTGAAACCCCTTCCCCACACAGTGAAACCCCTTCCCCACACACTGAAACCATTCCCCACGCACTGAAACCTCTTCCCCACACACTGAAAACCTTCACCACACACTGAAACAACGTCCCACACACCCGAAACCCCTTCCCAAACACTGAAACCCTTCCCCACACAGTGAATCCCTTTCCCCACACACTGAAACACGTTCCCCACACACTCAACCCTTGGCCCACACACTGAAACCATTCCCCACACACTGAAAACCCCTTCCCCACACACTGAAACCCTTCCCCACACACTGAATCCCTTCCCCACACACTGAAACACCTTCCGCACACACTGAAACCCCTTCCCCACACACTGAAACCCTTCCCCACACACTGAAACCCTTCCCCACACACTGAAACCCCTTGTCCACACGCTGAAACCATTCCCCACACACTGAAACCATTCCCACACACTGAAACCCTTCCCCACACACTGAAACCCCCTTCCCCACACACTGAAACCCATCCCCACACACTGAAACCCTTCCCCACACACTGAATCCCCTTCCCCACACACTGAAACACATTCCCCACACAGTGAAACCCTACCCCACACACTGAAACCCCGTCCCCACACACTGAATCCCCTTCCCCACACACTGAAACCCTTCCCCACACACTGAAACCCCTTCCCCTCACACTGAAACCCATACCAACACACTGTACCCCTTCCCCACACACTGACACTCCTTCCCCACACACTGAAACCCTTCCTCACACACTGAAACCCCTCCCCACACACTGAAATCCTTCCCACACACAGATACCCCGTCCCCACACACTGAAACCCTTCCCAACATACTGAAACCCCTTCCCCACACACTGAATCCCTTCCCCACAGACTGAAACCCTTCCCCACACACTGAATCCCCTTCACCCCACACTGAAACCATTCCCCACACAGTGAATCCATTCCCCACACACTGAAACCCTTCCCCACACACTGAAACCCCTTCCCCTCACACTGAAACCCATACCAACACACTGTAACCCTTCCCCACACACTGACACTCCTTCCCCACACACTAAAACCCTTCCTTACACACTGAAACCCCTCCCCACACACTGACATCCTTCCCACACACAGATACCCCGTCCCCACACACTGAAACCCTTCCCCACATACTGAAACCCTTTCCCCACACACTGAATACCTACCCTAACACACTGAACACCTTCCCCACACAGTGAAACACCTTCCCCACACACTGAAACTCCTTCCCCACACACTGAAACCCTTCCCCTCACACTGAAACCCATACCAACACACTGAAACCCTTCCCCACTCACTGACACTCCTTCCCCACACACTGAAACCCTTCCCCACACACTGAAACCGCTCCCCACACACTGAAACCCTTCCCCACACACAGAAACCCCTTCCCCACATGCTGAAACCATTCCCCACACACTGAAACCATTCCCCACACACTGAAACCCTTCCCAACATACTGAAACCCCTTCCCCACACACTGAATCCCTTCCCCACACACTGAAACCCTTCCCCACACACAGAATCCCATTCACCCCACACTGAAACACCTTCCACACACAGTGAAACCCCTTCCCCACACACTGAAACCATTCCCCACACAGTGAATCCATTCGCCACACACTGAAAACACTTCCCCTCACAGTGAGACACCTTCCCCACACACTGAATACCTTCCCAACACACTGAAACCATTCCCCACACACTGATACCCCTACCCCACACAGTGAAACCCCTTCCCCACACACTGAAACCCTTCCCCTCACACTGAAACCCATACCAACACACTGTAACCCTTCCCCACACACTGACACTCCTTCCCCACACACTGAAACCCTTCCTCACACACTGAAACCCCTCCCCACACACTGACATCCTTCCCCACACACAGATACCCCGTCCCCACACACTGAAACCCTTCCCCACATACTGAAACCCTTTCCCCACACACTGAAACTCCTTCCCCACACACTGAAACAACGTCCCCACACACCGAAACCCCTTCCCCAAACACTGAAACCCCTTCCCCACACAGTGAATCCCCTTCCCCACACACTGAAACACGTTCCCCACACACTCAAACCCTTGGCCCACACACTGAAACCATTCCCCACACACTGAAACCCCTTCCCCACACACTGAAACCCTTCCCCACACACTGAATCCCCTTCCCCACACACTGAAACCCCTTCCCCACACACTTAAACCCTTCCCCACACACTGAAACCCTTCCCCACACACTGAAACCCCTTCCCCACACGCTGAAACCATTCCCCACACACTGAAACCATTCCCCACACACTGAAACCCTTAACCACACACTGAAACCCCTTCCCCACACACTGAAACCCATCCCCACACACTGAAACCCTTCCCCACACACTGAATCCCCTTCCCCACACACTGAAACACATTCCCCACACAGTGAAACCCTACCCCACACACTGAAACCCCGTCCCCACACACTGAATCCCCTTCCCCACACACTGAAACCCTTCCCCACACACTGAAACCCATTCCCCACACACTGAAACGATTCCCCACACACTGAAACCCCTTCCCCACACAGTGAAACCCCTTCCCCACACACTGAAACCATTCCCCACACACTGAAACCCCTTCCCCACGCACTGAACCACATTCCCCACACACTGAAACCCCTTCGACACACACTGAAACCCCTTCCCCACACACTGAAAACATTCCCCACACACTGAAACCCCTTCCACACACACTGAAACCCATTCCCCACACAATGAAACCCCTTCCCCACACACTGAAACCATTCCCCACACACTGAAACCCCTTCCCCACACACTGAAACACTTCCCCACACACTGAAACCCCTTCCCCTCACACTGAAACCCATACCAACACACTGTACCCCTTCCCCACACACTGACACTCCTTCCCCACACACTGAAACCCTTCCTCACACACTGAAACCCCTCCCCACACACTGAAATCCTTCCCCACACACAGATACCCCGTCCCCACACACTGAAACCCTTCCCCACATACTGAAACCCCTTCCCCACACTCTGAATCCCTTCCCCACACACTGAAACCCTTCCCCACACACAGAATCCGCTTCACCCCACACTGAAACCATTCCCCACACAGTGAATCCATTCCCCACACACTGAAACCCTTCCCCACACACTGAAACCCTTCCCCTCACACTGAAACCCATACCAACACACTGTAACCCTTCCCCACACACTGACACTCCTTCCCCACACACTGAAACCCTTCCTCACACACTGAAACCCCTCCCCACACACTGACATCCTTCCCCACACACAGATACCCCGTCCCCACACACTGAAACCCTTCCCCACATACTGAAACCCTTTCCCCACACACTGAATACCTACCCTACACACTGAACCCCTTCCCCACACAGTGAAACACCTTCCCCACACACTGAAACTCCTTCTCCACACACTGAAACCCTTCCCCTCACACTGAAACCCATACCAACACACTGAAACCCTTCCCCACACACTGACACTCCTTCCCCACACACTGAAACCCTTCCCCACACACTGAAACCGCTCCCCACACACTGAAACCCTTCCCCACACACAGAAACCCCTTCCCCACACGCTGAAACCATTCCCCACACACTGAAACCATTCCCCACACACTGAAACCCTTCCCCACACACTGAATCCCCTTCACCCCACACTGAAACCACTTCCCCACACACTGAAACCATTCCCCACACAGTGAATGCATTCCCCACACACTGAAAACACTTCCCCTCACAGTGAGACACCTTCCCCACACACTGAATACCTTCCCAACACACTGAAACCATTCCCCACACACTGATACCCCTACCCCACACAGTGAAACCCCTTCCCCACACACTGAAACCCCTTCCCCACACAGTGAAACCCCTTCCCCACACACTGAAACCCTTTCCCCACACAGTGAAACCCCTTCCCCACACACTGAAACCCCTTCCCCACACACTGAAACCATTCCCCACGCACTGAAACCTCTTCCCCACACACTGAAACCCCTTCCCCACACACTGAAACAACGCCCCCACTCACCGAAACCCCTTCCCCAAACACTGAAAGCCCTTTCCAACACAGTGAATCCCCTTCCCCACACACTGAAACACGTTCCCCACACACTCAAACCCTTGGCCCACACACTGAAACCATTCCCCACACACTGAAACCCCTTCCCCACACACTGAAACCCTTCCCCACACACTGAATCCCCTTCCCCACACACTGAAACACCTTCCCCACACACTGAAACCCCTTCCCCACACACTGAACCCTTCCCCACACACTGAAACCCTTCCCCACACACTGAAACCCCTTCCCCACACGCTGAAACCATTCCCCACACACTGAAACCATTCCCCACACACTGAAACCCTTCCCCACACACTGAAACCCCTTCCCCACACACTGAAACCCATCCCCACACACTGAAACCGTTCCCCACACACTGAATCCCCTTCCCCACACACTGAAACACATTCCCCACACAGTGAAACCCTACCCCACACACTGAAACCCCGTCCCCACACACTGAATCCCCTTCCCCACACACTGAAACCCTTCCCCACACACTGAAACCCCTTCCCCACACACTGAAACCATTCCCCACACACTGAAACCCCTTCCCCACACACTGAAACCCCTTCCCCACACACTGAAACCATTCCCCACACACTGAAACCCCTTCCCACACACTGAACCACATTCCCCACACACTGAAACCCCTTCGACACACACTGAAACCCCTTCCACACACACTGAAAACATTCCCCACACACTGAAACCCCTTCCACACACACTGAAACCCATTCCCCACACACTGAAACCCCTTCCCCACACACTGAAACCATTCCCCACACACTGAAACCCCTTCCCCACACACTGAAACCCCTTCCCCACACATTGAAACCCCTTCCCCACACACTGAAACCCCTTCCCCACACAGAGAAACCCCTTCCCCACACACTGAAACCCCTTCCCCACACAGTGAAACCCCTTCCCCACACACTGAAACCCTTTCCCCACACAGTGAAACCATTCCCCACACACTGAAACCCCTTCCCCACACACTGAAACCATTCCCCACGCACTGAAACCTCTTCCCCACACACTGAAACCCCTTCCCCACACACTGAAACATCGTCCCCACACACCGAAACCCCTTCCCCAAACACTGAAACCCCTTCCCCACACAGTGAATCCCCTTCCCCACACACTGAAACACGTTCCCCACACACTCAAACCCTTGGCCCACACACTGAAACCATTCCCCACACACTGAAACCCCTTCCCCACACACTGAAACCCTTCCCCACACACTGAATCCCCTTCCCCACACACTGAAACACCTTCCCCACACACTGAAACCCCTTCCCCACACACTGAAACCCTTCCCCACACACTGAAACCCCTTCCCCACACGCTGAAACCATTCCCCACACACTGAAACCATTCCCCACACACTGAAACCCTTTCCCCAACACGGAAACCCCTTCCCCACACACTGAAACCCTTCCCCACACACTGAATCCCCTTCCCCACACACTGAAACACATTCCCCACACAGTGAAACCCTACCCCACACACTGAAACCCCGTCCCCACACACTGAATCCCCTTCCCCACACACTGAAACCCTTCCCCACACACTGAAACCCCTTCCCCACACACTGAAACCATTCCCCACACACTGAAAACCCTTCCCCACACAGTGAAACCCCTTCCCCACACACTGAAACCATTCCCCACACACTGAAACCCCTTCCCCACACACTGAACCACATTCCCCACACACTGAAACCCCTTCGACACACACTGAAACCCCTTCCCCACACACTGAAAACATTCCCCACACACTGAAACCCCTTCCACACACACTGAAACCCATTCCCCACACACTGAAACCCCTTCCCCACACACTGAATCCATTCCCCACACACTGAAACCCCTTCCCCACACAGTGAAACCCCTTCCCCACATACTGAAACCCCTTCCCCACACAGAGAAACCCCTTCCCCACACACTGAAACCCCTTCCCCACACAGTGAAACCCCTTCCCCACACACTGAAACCCTTTCCCCACACAGTGAAACCCCTTCCCCATACACTGAAACCCCTTCCCCACACACTGAAACCATTCCCCACGCACTGAAACCTCTTCCCCACACACTGAAACCCCTTCCCCACACACTGAAACATCGTCCCCACACACCGAAACCCCTTCCCCAAACACTGAAACCCCTTCCCCACACAGTGAATCCCCTTCCCCAGACACTGAAACACGTTCCCCACACACTCAAACCCTTGGCCCACACACTGAAACCATTCCCCACACACTGAAACCCCTTCCCCACACACTCAAACCCCTTCCCCACACAGTGAAACCCCTTCCCCACACACTGAAACCCTTTCCCCACACACGGAAACCCCTTCCCCACACACAGAAACCACGTCCCCACACACTGAAACATCTTACCCACACACTGAAAACCCATCCCCACACAATGACACCTCTTCCCCACACACTGAAACCCCTTCCCCACACACTGAAACCCTTCCCCACACACTGAAACCCCTACCCTACACACTGAAACCGCTTCCCCACACACTGAAACCCCGTCCCCACACAGTGAAACACCTTCCCCACACACTGAAACTCCTTCCCCACACACTGAAACCCTTCCCCTCACACTGCAACCCATACCAACACACTGTACCCCTTCCCCACACACTGACACTCCTTCCCCACACACTGAAACCCTTCCTCACACACTGAAACCCCTCCCCACACACTGAAATCCTTCCCCACACACAGATACCCAGTCCCCACACACTGAAACCCTTCCCCACATACTGAAACCCCTTCCCCACACACTGAATCCCTTCCCCACACACTGAAACCCTTCCCCACACACTGAATCCCCTTCACCCCACACTGAAACCATTCCCCACACAGTGAATCCATTCCCCACACACTGAAACCCTTCCTCACACACTGAAACCCCTCCCCACACACTGAAACTCCTTCCCCACACACTGAAACCCTTCCCCTCACACTTAAACCCATACCAACACACTGTAACCCTTCCCCACACACTGAAACCCTTCCCCACACACTGAATCCCCTTCCCCACACACTGAAACACCTTCCCCACACACTGAAACCCCTTCCCCACACACTGAATCCCCTTCCCCACACACTGAATCCCCTTCCCCACACACTGAAACACCTTCCCCACACACTGAAACCCCTTCCCCACACACTGAAACCCTTCCCCACACACTGAAACCCCTTCCCCACACGCTGAAACCATTCCCCACACACTGAAACCATTCCCCACACACTGAAACCCTTTCCCCAACACGGAAACCCCTTCCCCACACACTGAAACCCATCCCCACACACTGAAACCCTTCCCCACACACTGAATCCCCTTCCCCACACACTGAAACACATTCCCCACACAGTGAAACCTCCCCCCACACACTGAAACCCCGTCCCCACACACTGAATCCCCTTCCCCACACACTGAAACCCTTCCCCACACACTGAAACCCCTTCCCCACACACTGAAACCATTCCCCACACACTGAAAACCCTTCCCCACACAGTGAAACCCCTTCCCCACACACTGAAACCATTCCCCACACACTGAAACCCCTTCCCCACACACTGAACCACATTCCCCACACACTGAAACCCCTTCGACACACACTGAAACCCCTTCCCCACACACTGAAAACATTCCCCACACACTGAAACCCCTTCCACACACACTGAAACCCATTCCCCACACACTGAAACCCCTTCGCCACACACTGAATCCATTCCCCACACACTGAAACCCCTTCCCCACACAGTGAAACCCCTTCCCCACATACTGAAACCCCTTCCCCACACAGAGAAACCCCTTCCCCACACACTGAAACCCCTTCCCCACACAGTGAAACCCCTTCCCCACACACTGAAACCCTTTCCCCACACAGTGAAACCCCTTCCCCATACACTGAAACCCCTTCCCCACACACTGAAACCATTCCCCACGCACTGAAACCTCTTCCCCACACACTGAAACCCCTTCCCCACACACTGAAACATCGTCCCCACACACCGAAACCCCTTCCCCAAACACTGAAACCCCTTCCCCACACAGTGAATCCCCTTCCCCACACACTGAAACACGTTCCCCACACACTCAAACCCTTGGCCCACACACTGAAACCATTCCCCACACACTGAAACCCCTTCCCCACACACTCAAACCCCTTCCCCACACAGTGAAACCCCTTCCCCACACACTGAAACCCTTTCCCCACACACGGAAACCCCTTCCCCACACACAGAAACCACGTCCCCACACACTGAAACATCTTACCCACACACTGAAAACCCATCCCCACACAATGACACCTCTTCCCCACACACTGAAACCCCTTCCCCACACACTGAAACCCTTCCCCACACACTGAAACCCCTACCCTACACACTGAAACCGCTTCCCCACACACTGAAACCCCGTCCCCACACAGTGAAACACCTTCCCCACACACTGAAACTCCTTCCCCACACACTGAAACCCTTCCCCTCACACTGCAACCCATACCAACACACTATACCCCTTCCCCACACACTGACACTCCTTCCCCACACACTGAAACCCTTCCTCACACACTGAAACCCCTCCCCACACACTGAAATCCTTCCCCACACACAGATACCCAGTCCCCACACACTGAAACCCTTCCCCACATACTGAAACCCCTTCCCCACACACTGAATCCCTTCCCCACACACTGAAACCCTTCCCCACACACTGAATCCCCTTCACCCCACACTGAAACCATTCCCCACACAGTGAATCCATTCCCCACACACTGAAACCCTTCCTCACACACTGAAACCCCTCCCCACACACTGAAACTCCTTCCCCACACACTGAAACCCTTCCCCTCACACTGAAACCCATACCAACACACTGTAATCGTTCCCCACAAACTGACACTCCTTCCCCACACACTGAAACCCTTCCTCACACACTGAAACCCCTCCCCACACACTGACATCCTTCCCACACACAGATACCCCGTCCCCACACACTGAAACCCCTTCCCCACATACTGAAACCCCTTCCCCACACACTGAATACCTACCCTACACACTGAAACCCCTTCCCCACACAGTGAAACACCTTCCCCACACACTGAAACTCCTTCCCCACACACTGAAACCCTTCCCCTAACACTGAAACCCATACCAACACACTGAAACCCTTCCCCACTCACTGACACTCCTTCCCCACACACTGAAACCCTTCCCCACACACTGAAACCACTTCCCCACACAGTGAAACCCCTTCCACACACACTGAAACCATTCCCCACACACAGAAACCCCTTCCCCACACGCTGAAACCATTCCCCACACACTGAAACCATTCCCCACACACTGAAACCCTTCCCAACATACTGAAACCCCTTCCCCACACACTGAATCCCTTCCCCACACACTGAAACCCTTCCCCACACACTGAATCCCCTTCACCCCACACTGAAACACCTTCCACACACAGTGAAACCCCTTCCCCACACACTGAAACCATTCCCCACACAGTGAATCCATTTCCCACACACTGAAAACACTTCTCCTCACAGTGAGACACCTTCCCCACACACTGAATACCTTCCCAACACACTGAAACCATTCCCCACACACTGATACCCCTACCCCACACAGTGAAACCCCTTCCCCACACACTGAAACCATTCCCCACACACTGAAACCCGTCCCCACACACTGAAACCATTTCCCACACACTGAAACCATTCCCCACACACTGAAACCCCTTCCCCACACAGTGAAACACCTTCCCCACACACTGAACCACATTCCCCAGACAATGAAACCCCTTCCACACACACTGAAACCCATTCCCCACACACTGAAACCATTCCCCACACACTGAAACCCCTTCCCCACACACTGAAACAACGTCCCCACACACCGAAACCCCTTCCCCAAACACTTAAACCCCTTCCCCACACAGTGAATCCCCTTCCCCACACACTGAAACAACTTCCCCACACACTGAAACCCTTGCCCCACACACTGAAACAATTCCCCACAAACTGAAACCCCTCCCCACACACTCAAACCCCTTCCCCACATAGTGAAACCCCTTCCCCACACACTGAAACCCTTTCCCCACACACGGAATCCCCATCCCCACACACAGAAACCCCGTCCCCACACACTGAAACATCTTCCCCACACACTGAAAACCCATCCCCACACAGTGAAACATCTTCCCCACACACTGAAACCCCTTCGCCACACACTGAAACCCTTCCCCACACGCTGAAACCCCTACACTACACACTGAAACCGCTTCCCCACACACTGAAACCCCGTCCCCACACAGTGAAAACCTGCCCCACACACTGAAACTACTTCCCCACACACTGAAACCCTTCCCCTCACACTGAAACCCATACCAACACACTGAAACACTTCCCCACACACTGAAACTCATTCCCCACACACTGAAACCCTTCCCCACACACTGAAACCCCTTCCACACACACTGAAACCCCTTCCCCACACACTGAAACCCCTTCCCCACACACGGAATCCCCTTCCCCACACACTGAAATCCTTTCCCCACACACTGAAACCCTTCCCCACACACTGAGTCCCCTTCCCCACACACTGAAGCACCTTCCACACACAGTGAAACCCTTCCCCACACACTGAAACCCTTCCCCACACACTGAAACCCCTTCCACACACACTGAAACCCTTCCACACACACTGAAACCCTTCCCCACACACTGAAACCCCTTCCCCACACACTGAAACACATTCCACACATAGTGAAGCCCCTCCCCACACACTGAAATCCTTTCCCACACACTGAAACCCCTTGCCCACACAGTGAAACCCCTTCCCCACACACTGAAACCCCTTCCCCACACAGTGAAACCCCTTCCCCACACACTGAAACCCTTTCCCCACACAGTGAAACCCCTTCCCCACACACTGAAACCCGTCCCCACACACTGAAGCAATTCCCCACGCACTGAAACACCTTCCCCACACACCGAAACCCCCTCCCCCCACACACTGAAACCCCTTCCCCACACACTGAAACAACGTCCCCACACAACGAAACCCCTTCCCCAAACACTGAAACCCCTTCCCCACACAGTAAATCCCCTTCCCCACACACTGAAACACCTTCCCCACACACTGAAACCCTTGCCCCACACACTGAATCAACGTCCCCACACACCGAAACCCCTTCCCCACACAGTGAATCCCCTTCCCCACACACTGAAACACCTTCCCCACACACTGAAACCCTTGCCCCACACACTGAAACCATTCCCCACACACAGAAACCAATTCCCCACACACTGAAACCCCTTCCCCACACAGTGAAACCCCTTCCCCACACACTGAAACCCTTTCCACACACACGGATACCCCTTCCCCACACACTGAAACCCCTTCCACACACACTGAAACCCCACCCCCATACACTGAAACCATTCCCCACACACTGAAACCCCTTCCACACACACTGAAACCCCGCCCCACACACTGCAACCCCTTCCCCACACACTGAAACCATTCCCCACACACTGAAACCCCTTGCCCACACACTGAAACCCCTTCCCCACACACTGAAACCACTTCCCCACACAGAGAATCCCCTTCCCCACTCACTGAAATCCTTTCCCCACACACTAAAACAATTCCCCACACACTGAAACCCCTTCTCCACCCACGGAAACCCCTTCCCCACACACTGAAACACCTTCCCCACACACTGAAACCCTTGCCCCACACACTGAAACCATTCCCCACACACTGAAACCAATTCCCCACACACTGAAACCCCTTCCCCACACAGTGAAACCCCTTCCCCACACACTGAAACCCTTTCCACACACACGGATACCCCTTCCCCACACACTGAAACCCCTTCCACACACACTGAAACCCCACCCCCATACACTGAAACCATTCCCCACACACTGAAACCCCTTCCACACACACTGAAACCCCTTGCCCACACACTGAAACCCCTTCCCCACACACTAAAACAATTCCCCACACACTGAAACCCCTTCTCCACCCACGGAAACCCCTTCCCCTCACTCTGAAGCCCCGTCCCCACACACTGAAACATCTTCCCCACACACTGAAAACCCATCCCCACACAGTGAAACTCCTTCCCCACACACTGAAACCCCTTCCCCACACACTGAAACCCTTCACCACACACTGAAACCCCTACCCTACACACTGAAACCCCTTCCCCACACACTGAAACCCCGTCCCCTCACAGTGAAACCCCTTCCCCACACACTGAATACCTTCCCCACACACTGAAACCATTCCCCACACACTGATACCCCTTCCCCACACAGTGAAACACCTTCCCCACACAATGAAACCCTTCCCCACGCACTGGAACCCGTCCCCACACACTGAAACCATTTCCCACACAATGAATCCCCTTCCCTACACACTGAAACCCCGTCCCCACACACTGAAACCCCTTCCCCACACACTGAAACCCTTCCTCACACACTGAAACCCCTTCCCCACACACTGAAACCATTCCCCACACACTGAAACCCCTTCCCCACACACTGAAACCCTTGCCCCACACACTGAAACCATTCCCCTCACACTGAAACCCCTTCCACACACACTGAACCCCTTCCCCATACAGTGAAACCCCTTCCCCACAGACTGAAACCCTTTCCCCACACACGGAAACCCCTTCCCCACACACAGAAACCCCGTCCCCACACACTGAAACATCTTCCCCACACACTGAAAACCCATCCCCACACAGTGAAACCTCTTCCCCACACACTGAAACCCCTTCCCCACACACTGAAACCCTTCCCCACACTCTGAAACCCCTATCCTTCACACTGAAACCGCTTCCCCCACACACTGAAACCCCGTCACCACAAACTGAAACTCCTTCCCCACACACTGACACCCTTCCCCTCACACTGAAACCCATACCAACACACTGAAAACCTTCCCCACACACTGAAACTCATTCCCCACACACTGAAACCCTTCCCCACACACTGAATCCCCTCCCCACACACTGAAATCCTTTCCTACACACAGAAACCCCTTCCCCACACGCTGAAACCATTCCCCACACACTGCAACCATTCCCCACACACTGAAACCCTTCCCCACATACAGAAACCCCTTCCCCACACACTGAATCCCTTCCCCACACACTGAAACCCTTCCCCACACACTGAATCCCCTTCACCCCACACTGAAACACCTTCCACACACAGTGAAACCCCTTCCCCACACACAGAAACCATTCCCCACACAGTGACTCCATTCCCCACACACTGAAAACACTTCCCCTCACAGTGAGACACCTTCCCCACACACTGAATACCTACCCTACACACTGAAGCCCCTTCCCCACACACTGCAACCCCGTCCCCACACAGTGAAACACCTTCCCCACACACTGAAACTCCTTCCCCACACACTGAAACCCTTCCCCACACACTGGAACCCCTCCCCACACACTGAAATCCTTCCCCACACACAGAAACCCCGTCCCCACACGCTGAAACCATTCCCCACACACTGAAACCATTCCCCACATTTTGAAAACCTTCCCCACATACTGAAACCCATTCCCCACACACTGAATCCCTTCCCCACACACTGAAACCCTTCCCCACACACTGAATCCCCTTCGGCCCACGCTGAAACACCTTCCACACAAAGTGAAACCCCTTCCCCACACACTGAAACGATCCCCCACACAGTGAATCTATTCCCCACACACTGAAATCACTTCCCCTCACAGTGAGACACCTTCCCCACTCACTGAATACCTTCCCAACACACTGAAACCATTCCCCACACACTGATACCCCTTCCTCACACTGTGAAACCCCTTCCCCACACACTGAAACCCTTCCCCACACACTTAAACCCGTCCCCACACACTGAAACCATTTCCCACACACTGAAACCCCTTCCCCACACACTTAAACACCTTCCCCACACACTGAACCACATTCCCCAGACACTGAAACCCCTTCCACATACACTGAAACCACTTCCCCACACACTGAAACCATTCCCCACAAACTGAAACCCCTTCCACACACACGGAAACCCCTTCCCCACACACTGAAACCCCTTCCCCACACACTGAAACCATTCCCCACACACTGAAACCCCTTCGCCACACACTTAAACCCCTTCCCCACACACTGAAACCCCTTCCCCACACAGAGAATCCCCTTCCCCACACACTGAATCACCTTCCCCACACACTGAAATCCTTTCCCCAAACACTGAAACCCTTCCCCACAAACTGAGTCCCATTCCCCACACACTGAAGCACCTTCCCCACACAATGAAACCCTTCCCCACACACTGAAACCCATCCCCACACACTGAAACGCTTCCCCACACACTGAAACCCTTCCCCACACACTGAAACCCCTTCCCCACACACTGAAACACATTCCACACAGAGTGAAACCCTTCCCCACACACTGAAATTCTTCCCTACACACTGAAACCCCTTCCCCACACAGTGAAACCCCTTCCCCACACACTGAAACCCCTTCCCCACACAGTGAAACCCCTTGACCACACACTGAAACCCTTTTCCCACACAGTGAAAATCCTTCCCCACACACTGAAACCCGTCCCCACACACTGAAACCATTCCCCACACACTGAAACCCCGTCCCCACACACTGAAACCCCTTCCCCACACACTGAACCCCTTCACCACACACTGAAACCCCTTCCCCACACACTGAAACCATTCCCCACACACTGAAACCCCTTCCCCACACAGTGAAACACCTTCCCCACACACTGAACCACATTCCCCAGACACTGAAACCCCTTCCACACACACTGAAACCCCTTCCCCACACACTGAAACCATTCCCCACACACTGAAACCCCTTCCACACACACTGAAACCCCTTCCCCACACACTGAAACCCCTTCCCCACACACTGAAACCATTCCCCACACACTGAAACCCCTTCCCCACACACTGAAACCCCTTCGCCACACAGAGAATCCCCTTCCCCACACACTGAATCACCTTCCCCACACACTGATATCCTTTCCCCACACACTGAAACCCTTCCCCACACACTGAGTCCCCTTCCCCACACACTGAAGCACCTTCCCCACACAGTGAAACCCTTCCCCACACACTGAAACCCTTCCCTACACACTGAAACCCCTTCCCCACACAATGAAACCCTTCCCCACACACTGTAACCCCTTCCCCACACACTGAAACACATTCCACACATAGTGAAACCCCTCCCCACACACTGAAATCCTTCCCCACACACTGAAACCCCTTCCCCACACAGTGAAACCCCTTCCCCACACACTGAAACCCCTTCCCCACACAGTGAATGCCATTCCCCACACACTGAAACCCTTTCCCCACACAGTGACACCCCTTCCCCAGACACTGAAACCCGTCCCCACACACTGAAAACATTCCCCACGCACAGAAACCCCTTCCCCACACACTGAAACACCGTCCCCACACACTGAAACCCCTTCCCCACACACTGAAACAACGTCCCCACACACCGAAACCCCTTCCCCAAACACTGAAGCCCCTTCCCCACACAGTGAATCCCCTTCCCCACACACTGAAACACCTTCCCCACACATTGAAACCCTTGCCCCACACACTGAAACAATTCGACACACACTGAAACCCCTTCCCCACACACTGAAACCCCTTCCCGACACAGTGAAACCCCTTCCCCACACACTGAAATCCTTTCCCCACACACGGAAACCCCTTCCCCACACACTGAAACCCCTTCCACACACACTGAAACCCCTTCCCCACACACTGAAATCCCTTCCCCACACACTGAAACCATTCCCCTCACACTGAAACCCCTTGCTCACACACTGAAACCCCTTCCCCACACACTGAAACCACTTCCCCACACAGAGAATCCCCTTCCCCACACACTGAAATCCTTTCCCCACACACTGAAACAATTCCCCACACACTGAAACCCCGTCCCCACACACTGAAACATCTTCCCCACGCACTGAAAACCCATCCCCACACAGTGAAACTCCTTCACCACACACTAAAACCCCTTCCCCACACACTGAAACCCTTCCCCACACACGGAAACCCCGACCCTACACACTGAAGCCCCTTCCCCACACACTGAAACCCCGTCCCCTCACAGTGAAACTACTTCCCCACACACTGAATACCTTCCCCACACACTGAAACCATTCCCCACACACTGATACCCCTTCCCCACACAGTGAAACCCCTTCCCCACAGACTGAAACCCTTCCCCACACACTGCAACCCGTCCCCACACACAGAAACCATTTCCCACACACTGAATCCCCTTCCCCACACACAGAAACACCGTCCCCACACACTGAAACCCCTTCCCCACACACTGAAACCCTTCCCCACACACTGAAACCACTTCCCCACACACTGAAACCATTCCCCACTCACAGAAACCCTTCCCCACACAGTGAAACCCCTTCCCCATACACTGAAGCCATTCCCCACACACTGAAACCCCTTCCCCACACACTGAAACCCATCCCCACACACTGAATCCCCTTCACCCCACACTGAAACACCTTCCACACACAGTGAAACCCCTACCCCACACACTGAAACCATTCCCCACAAAGTGAATCCATTCCCCACACACTGAAAACACTTCCCCTCACAGTGAGACACCTTCCCCACACACTGTATATCTACCCTACACACTGAAACCCCTTCCCCACACACTGAAACCCCGTCCCCACACACTGAAACCCTTCCCCTCACACTGAAACCCATACCAACACACTGTAACCCTTCCCCACACACTGACACTCCTTCCCCACACACTGAAACCCTTCCTCACACACTGAAACCCCTCCCCACACACTGACATCCTTCCCACACACAGATACCCCGTCCCCACACACTGAAACCCCTTCCCCACATACTGAAACCCCTTCCCCACACACTGAATACCTACCCTACACACTGAAACCCCTTCCCCACACAGTGAAACACCTTCCCCACACACTGAAACTCCTTCCCCACACACTGAAACCCTTCCCCTAACACTGAAACCCATACCAACACACTGAAACCCTTCCCCACTCACTGACACTCCTTCCCCACACACTGAAACCCTTCCCCACACACTGAAACCACTTCCCCAAACACTGAAACCCTTCCCAACACACTGAAACCCCTTCCCCACACACTGAAACCCTTCCCCACTCACTGACACTCCTTCCACACACACTGAAACCATTCCCCACACAGTGAATCCATTCCCCACACACTGAAAACACTTCTCCTCACAGTGAGACACCTTCCCCACACACTGAATACCTTCCCAACACACTGAAACCATTCCCCACACACTGATACCCCTACCCCACACAGTGAAACCCCTTCCCCACATACTGAAACCCTTCCCCACACACTGAAACCCGTCCCCACACACTGAAACCATTTCCCACACACTGAAACCATTCCCCACACACTGAAACCCCTTCCCCACACAGTGAAACACCTTCCCCACACACTGAACCACATTCCCCAGACAATGAAACCCCTTCCACACACACTGAAACCCATTCCCCACACACTGAAACCATTCCCCACACACTGAAACCCCTTCCCCACACACTGAAACAACGTCCCCACACACCGAAACCCCTTCCCCAAACACTTAAACCCCTTCCCCACACAGTGAATCCCCTTCCCCACACACTGAAACAACTTCCCCACACACTGAAACCCTTGCCCCACACACTGAAACAATTCCCCACAAACTGAAACCCCTCCCCACACACTCAAACCCCTTCCCCACATAGTGAAACCCCTTCCCCACACACTGAAACCCTTTCCCCACACACGGAATCCCCTTCCCCACACACAGAAACCCCGTCCCCACACACTGAAACATCTTCCCCACACACTGAAAACCCATCCCCACACAGTGAAACATCTTCCCCACACACTGAAACCCCTTCGCCACACACTGAAACCCTTCCCCACACGCTGAAACCCCTACACTACACACTGAAACCGCTTCCCCACACACTGAAACCCCGTCCCCACACAGTGAAAGACCTGCCCCACACACTGAAACTACTTCCCCACACACTGAAACCCTTCCCCTCACACTGAAACCCATACCAACACACTGAAACACTTCCCCACAAAGTGAATCCATTCCCCACACACTGAAAACACTTCCCCTCACAGTGAGACACCTTCCCCACACACTGTATATCTACCCTACACACTGAAACCCCTTCCCCACACACTGAAACCCCGTCCCCACACACTGAAACCCTTCCCCTCACACTGAAACCCATACCAACACACTGTAACCCTTCCCCACACACTGACACTCCTTCCCCACACACTGAAACCCTTCCTCACACACTGAAACCCCTCCCCACACACTGACATCCTTCCCACACACAGATACCCCGTCCCCACACACTGAAACCCCTTCCCCACATACTGAAACCCCTTCCCCACACACTGAATACCTACCCTACACACTGAAACCCCTTCCCCACACAGTGAAACACCTTCCCCACACACTGAAACTCCTTCCCCACACACTGAAACCCTTCCCCTAACACTGAAACCCATACCAACACACTGAAACCCTTCCCCACTCACTGACACTCCTTCCCCACACACTGAAACCCTTCCCCACACACTGAAACCACTTCCCCAAACACTGAAACCCTTCCCAACATACTGAAACCCCTTCCCCACACACTGAATCCCCTTCACCCCACACTGAAACACCTTCCACACACAGTGAAACCCCTTCCCCACACACTGAAACAATTCCCCACACAGTGAATCCATTCCCCACACACTGAAAACACTTCTCCTCACAGTGAGACACCTTCCCCACACACTGAATACCTTCCCAACACACTGAAACCATTCCCCACACACTGATACCCCTACCCCACACAGTGAAACCCCTTCCCCACACACTGAAACCCTTCCCCACACACTGAAACCCGTCCCCACACACTGAAACCATTTCCCACACACTGAAACCATTCCCCACACACTGAAACCCCTTCCCCACACAGTGAAACACCTTCCCCACACACTGAACCACATTCCCCAGACAATGAAACCCCTTCCACACACACTGAAACCCATTCCCCACACACTGAAACCATTCCCCACACACTGAAACCCCTTCCCCACACACTGAAACAACGTCCCCACACACCGAAACCCCTTCCCCAAACACTTAAACCCCTTCCCCACACAGTGAATCCCCTTCCCCACACACTGAAACAACTTCCCCACACACTGAAACCCTTGCCCCACACACTGAAACAATTCCCCACAAACTGAAACCCCTCCCCACACACTCAAACCCCTTCCCCACATAGTGAAACCCCTTCCCCACACACTGAAACCCTTTCCCCACACACGGAATCCCCTTCCCCACACACAGAAACCCCGTCCCCACACACTGAAACATCTTCCCCACACACTGAAAACCCATCCCCACACAGTGAAACATCTTCCCCACACACTGAAACCCCTTCGCCACACACTGAAACCCTTCCCCACACGCTGAAACCCCTACACTACACACTGAAACCGCTTCCCCACACACTGAAACCCCGTCCCCACACAGTGAAAGACCTGCCCCACACACTGAAACTACTTCCCCACACACTGAAACCCTTCCCCTCACACTGAAACCCATACCAACACACTGAAACACTTCCCCACACACTGAAACTCATTCCCCACACACTGAAACCCTTCCCCACACACTGAAACCCCTTCCACACACACTGAAACCCCTTCCCCACACACTGAAACCCCTTCCCCACACACGGAATCCCCTTCCCCACACACTGAAATCCTTTCCCCACACACTGAAACCCTTCCCAACACACTGAGTCCCCTTCCCCACACACTGAAGCACCTTCCACACACAGTGAAACCCTTCCCCACACACTGAAACCCTTCCCCACACACTGAAACCCCTTCCACACACACTGAAACCCTTCCACACACACTGAAACCCTTCCCCACACACTGAAACCCCTTCCCCACACACTGAAACACATTCCACACATAGTGAAGCCCCTCCCCACACACTGAAAACCTTCCCCACACAGTGAAACACCTTCCCCACACACTGAAACTCCTTCCCCACACACTGAAACCCTTCCCCTCACACTGAAACCCATACCAACACACTGAAACCCTTCCCCACTCACTGACACTCCTTCCCCACACACTGAAACCCTTCCCCACACACTGAAACCGCTCCCCACACACTGAAACCCTTCCCCACACACAGAAACCCCTTCCCCACATGCTGAAACCATTCCCCACACACTGAAACCATTCCCCACACACTGAAACCCTTCCCAACATACTGAAACCCCTTCCCCACACACTGAATCCCTTCCCCACACACTGAAACCCTTCCCCACACACAGAATCCCATTCACCCCACACTCAAACACCTTCCACACACAGTGAAACCCCTTCCCCACACACTGAAACCATTCCCCACACAGTGAATCCATTCCCCACACACTGAAAACACTTCCCCTCACAGTGAGACACCTTCCCCACACACTGAATACCTTCCCAACACACTGAAACCATTCCCCACACACTGATACCCCTACCCCACACAGTGAAACCCCTTCCCCACACACTGAAACCCTTCCCCTCACACTGAAACCCATACCAACACACTGTAACCCTTCCCCACACACTGACACTCCTTCCCCACACACTGAAACCCTTCCTCACACACTGAAACCCCTCCCCACACACTGACATCCTTCCCCACACACAGATACCCCGTCCCCACACACTGAAACCCTTCCCCACATACTGAAACCCTTTCCCCACACACTGAAACTCCTTCCCCACACACTGAAACAACGTCCCCACACACCGAAACCCCTTCCCCAAACACTGAAACCCCTTCCCCACACAGTGAATCCCCTTCCCCACACACTGAAACACGTTCCCCACACACTCAAACCCTTGGCCCACACACTGAAACCATTCCCCACACACTGAAACCCCTTCCCCACACACTGAAACCCTTCCCCACACACTGAATCCCCTTCCCCACACACTGAAACCCATTCCCCACACACTTAAACCCTTCCCCACACACTGAAACCCTTCCCCACACACTGAAACCCCTTCCCCACACGCTGAAACCATTCCCCACACACTGAAACCATTCCCCACACACTGAAACCCTTAACCACACACTGAAACCCCTTCCCCACACACTGAAACCCATCCCCACACACTGAATCCCTTCCCCACACACTGAATCCCCTTCCCCACACACTGAAACACATTCCCCACACAGTGAAACCCTACCCCACACACTGAAACCCCGTCCCCACACACTGAATCCCCTTCCCCACACACTGAAACCCTTCCCCACACACTGAAACCCATTCCCCACACACTGAAACGATTCCCCACACACTGAAACCCCTTCCCCACACAGTGAAACCCCTTCCCCACACACTGAAACCATTCCCCACACACTGAAACCCCTTCCCCACGCACTGAACCACATTCCCCACACACTGAAACCCCTTCGACACACACTGAAACCCCTTCCCCACACACTGAAAACATTCCCCACACACTGAAACCCCTTCCACACACACTGAAACCCATTCCCCACACAATGAAACCCCTTCCCCACACACTGAAACCATTCCCCACACACTGAAACCCCTTCCCCACACACTGAAACCCTTCCCCACACACTGAAACCCCTTCCCCTCACACTGAAACCCTTCCCCACACACTGAATCCCCTTCCCCACACACTGAAACCCATTCCCCACACACTTAAACCCTTCCCCACACACTGAAACCCTTCCCCACACACTGAAACCCCTTCCCCACACGCTGAAACCATTCCCCACACACTGAAACCCCTTCCACACACACTGAAACCCATTCCCCACACAATGAAACCCCTTCCCCACACACTGAAACCATTCCCCACACACTGAAACCCCTTCCCCACACACTGAAACCCTTCCCCACACACTGAAACCCCTTCCCCTCACACTGAAACCCATACCAACACACTGTACCCCTTCCCCACACACTGACACTCCTTCCCCACACACTGAAACCCTTCCTCACACACTGAAACCCCTCCCCACACACTGAAATCCTTCCCCACACACAGATACCCCGTCCCCACACACTGAAACCCTTCCCCACATACTGAAACCCCTTCCCCACACTCTGAATCCCTTCCCCACACACTGAAACCCTTCCCCACACACAGAATCCGCTTCACCCCACACTGAAACCATTCCCCACACAGTGAATCCATTCCCCACACACTGAAACCCTTCCCCACACACTGAAACCCTTCCCCTCACACTGAAACCCATACCAACACACTGTAACCCTTCCCCACACACTGACACTCCTTCCCCACACACTGAAACCCTTCCTCACACACTGAAACCCCTCCCCACACACTGACATCCTTCCCCACACACAGATACCCCGTCCCCACACACTGAAACCCTTCCCCACATACTGAAACCCTTTCCCCACACACTGAATACCTACCCTACACACTGAACCCCTTCCCCACACAGTGAAACACCTTCCCCACACACTGAAACTCCTTCTCCACACACTGAAACCCTTCCCCTCACACTGAAACCCATACCAACACACTGAAACCCTTCCCCACACACTGACACTCCTTCCCCACACACTGAAACCCTTCCCCACACACTGAAACCGCTCCCCACACACTGAAACCCTTCCCCACACACAGAAACCCCTTCCCCACACGCTGAAACCATTCCCCACACACTGAAACCATTCCCCACACACTGAAACCCTTCCCCACACACTGAATCCCCTTCACCCCACACTGAAACCACTTCCCCACACACTGAAACCATTCCCCACACAGTGAATGCATTCCCCACACACTGAAAACACTTCCCCTCACAGTGAGACACCTTCCCCACACACTGAATACCTTCCCAACACACTGAAACCATTCCCCACACACTGATACCCCTACCCCACACAGTGAAACCCCTTCCCCACACACTGAAACCCCTTCCCCACACAGTGAAACCCCTTCCCCACACACTGAAACCCTATCCCCACACAGTGAAACCCCTTCCCCACACACTGAAACCCCTTCCCCACACACTGAAACCATTCCCCACGCACTGAAACCTCTTCCCCACACACTGAAACCCCTTCCCCACACACTGAAACAAAGCCCCCACTCACCGAAACCCCTTCCCCAAACACTGAAACCCCTTTCCAACACAGTGAATCCCCTTCCCCACACACTGAAACACGTTCCCCACACACTCAAACCCTTGGCCCACACACTGAAACCATTCCCCACACACTGAAACCCCTTCCCCACACACTGAAACCCTTCCCCACACACTGAATCCCCTTCCCCACACACTGAAACACCTTCCCCACACACTGAAACCCCTTCCCCACACACTGAAACCCTTCCCCACACACTGAAACCCTTCCCCACACACTGAAACCCCTTCCCCACACGCTGAAACCATTCCCCACACACTGAAACCATTCCCCACACACTGAAACCCTTCCCCACACACTGAAACCCCTTCCCCACACACTGAAACCCATCCCCACACACTGAAACCCTTCCCCACACACTGAATCCCCTTCCCCACACACTGAAACACATTCCCCACACAGTGAAACCCTACCCCACACACTGAAACCCCGTCCCCACACACTGAATCCCCTTCCCCACACACTGAAACCCTTCCCCACACACTGAAACCCCTTCCCCACACACTGAAACCATTCCCCACACACTGAAACCCCTTCCCCACACACTGAAACCCCTTCCCCACACACTGAAACCATTCCCCACACACTGAAACCCCTTCCCCACACACTGAACCACATTCCCCACACACTGAAACCCCTTCGACACACACTGAAACCCCTTCCCCACACACTGAAAACATTCCCCACACACTGAAACCCCTTCCACACACACTGAAACCCATTCCCCACACACTGAAACCCCTTCCCCACACACTGAAACCATTCCCCACACACTGAAACCCCTTCCCCACACACTGAAACCCCTTCCCCACACAGTGAAACCCCTTCCCCACACACTGAAACCCCTTCCCCACACAGAGAAACCCCTTCCCCACACACTGAAACCCCTTCCCCACACAGTGAAACCCCTTCCCCACACACTGAAACCCTTTCCCCACACAGTGAAACCATTCCCCACACACTGAAACCCCTTCCCCACACACTGAAACCATTCCCCACGCACTGAAACCTCTTCCCCACACACTGAAACCCCTTCCCCACACACTGAAACATCGTCCCCACACACCGAAACCCCTTCCCCAAACACTGAAACCCCTTCCCCACACAGTGAATCCCCTTCCCCACACACTGAAACACGTTCCCCACACACTCAAACCCTTGGCCCACACACTGAAACCATTCCCCACACACTGAAACCCCTTCCCCACACACTGAAACCCTTCCCCACACACTGAATCCCCTTCCCCACACACTGAAACACCTTCCCCACACACTGAAACCCCTTCCCCACACACTGAAACCCTTCCCCACACACTGAAACCCCTTCCCCACACGCTGAAACCATTCCCCACACACTGAAACCATTCCCCACACACTGAAACCCTTTCCCCAACACGGAAACCCCTTCCCCACACACTGAAACCCATCCCCACACACTGAAACCCTTCCCCACACACTGAATCCCCTTCCCCACACACTGAAACACATTCCCCACACAGTGAAACCCTACCCCACACACTGAAACCCCGTCCCCACACACTGAATCCCCTTCCCCACACACTGAAACCCTTCCCCACACACTGAAACCCCTTCCCCACACACTGAAACCATTCCCCACACACTGAAAACCCTTCCCCACACAGTGAAACCCCTTCCCCACACACTGAAACCATTCCCCACACACTGAAACCCCTTCCCCACACACTGAACCACATTCCCCACACACTGAAACCCCTTCGACACACACTGAAACCCCTTCCCCACACACTGAAAACATTCCCCACACACTGAAACCCCTTCCACACACACTGAAACCCATTCCCCACACACTGAAACCCCTTCCCCACACACTGAATCCATTCCCCACACACTGAAACCCCTTCCCCACACAGTGAAACCCCTTCCCCACATACTGAAACCCCTTCCCCACACAGAGAAACCCCTTCCCCACACACTGAAACCCCTTCCCCACACAGTGAAACCCCTTCCCCACACACTGAAACCCTTTCCCCACACAGTGAAACCCCTTCCCCATACACTGAAACCCCTTCCCCACACACTGAAACCATTCCCCACGCACTGAAACCTCTTCCCCACACACTGAAACCCCTTCCCCACACACTGAAACATCGTCCCCACACACCGAAACCCCTTCCCCAAACACTGAAACCCCTTCCCCACACAGTGAATCCCCTTCCCCACACACTGAAACACGTTCCCCACACACTCAAACCCTTGGCCCACACACTGAAACCATTCCCCACACACTGAAACCCCTTCCCCACACACTCAAACCCCTTCCCCACACAGTGAAACCCCTTCCCCACACACTGAAACCCTTTCCCCACACACGGAAACCCCTTCCCCACACACAGAAACCACGTCCCCACACACTGAAACATCTTACCCACACACTGAAAACCCATCCCCACACAATGACACCTCTTCCCCACACACTGAAACCCCTTCCCCACACACTGAAACCCTTCCCCACACACTGAAACCCCTACCCTACACACTGAAACCGCTTCCCCACACACTGAAACCCCGTCCCCACACAGTGAAACACCTTCCCCACACACTGAAACTCCTTCCCCACACACTGAAACCCTTCCCCTCACACTGCAACCCATACCAACACACTGTACCCCTTCCCCACACACTGACACTCCTTCCCCACACACTGAAACCCTTCCTCACACACTGAAACCCCTCCCCACACACTGAAATCCTTCCCCACACACAGATACCCAGTCCCCACACACTGAAACCCTTCCCCACATACTGAAACCCCTTCCCCACACACTGAATCCCTTCCCCACACACTGAAACCCTTCCCCACACACTGAATCCCCTTCACCCCACACTGAAACCATTCCCCACACAGTGAATCCATTCCCCACACACTGAAACCCTTCCTCACACACTGAAACCCCTCCCCACACACTGAAACTCCTTCCCCACACACTGAAACCCTTCCCCTCACACTGAAACCCATACCAACACACTGTAACCCTTCCCCACACACTGACACTCCTTCCCCACACACTGAAACCCTTCCTCACACACTGAAACCCCTCCCCACACACTGACATCCTTCCCACACACAGATACCCCGTCCCCACACACTGAAACCCCTTCCCCACATACTGAAACCCCTTCCCCACACACTGAATACCTACCCTACACACTGAAACCCCTTCCCCACACAGTGAAACACCTTCCCCACACACTGAAACTCCTTCCCCACACACTGAAACCCTTCCCCTAACACTGAAACCCATACCAACACACTGAAACCCTTCCCCACTCACTGACACTCCTTCCCCACACACTGAAACCCTTCCCCACACACTGAAACCACTTCCCCACACAGTGAAACCCCTTCCACACACACTGAAACCATTCCCCACACACAGAAACCCCTTCCCCACACGCTGAAACCATTCCCCACACACTGAAACCCTTCCCCACACACTGAAACCCTTCCCAACATACTGAAACCCCTTCCCCACACACTGAATCCCTTCCCCACACACTGAAACCCTTCCCCACACACTGAATCCCCTTCACCCCACACTGAAACACCTTCCACACACAGTGAAACCCCTTCCCCACACACTGAAACCATTCCCCACACAGTGAATCCATTCCCCACACACTGAAAACACTTCTCCTCACAGTGAGACACCTTCCCCACACACTGAATACCTTCCCAACACACTGAAACCATTCCCCACACACTGATACCCCTACCCCACACAGTGAAACCCCTTCCCCACACACTGAAACCATTCCCCACACACTGAAACCCGTCCCCACACACTGAAACCATTTCCCACACACTGAAACCATTCCCCACACACTGAAACCCCTTCCCCACACAGTGAAACACCTTCCCCTCACACTGAACCACATTCCCCAGACAATGAAACCCCTTCCACACACACTGAAACCCATTCCCCACACACTGAAACCATTCCCCACACACTGAAACCCCTTCCCCACACACTGAAACAACGTCCCCACACACCGAAACCCCTTCCCCAAACACTTAAACCCCTTCCCCACACAGTGAATCCCCTTCCCCACACACTGAAACAACTTCCCCACACACTGAAACCCTTGCCCCACACACTGAAACAATTCCCCACAAACTGAAACCCCTCCCCACACACTCAAACCCCTTCCCCACATAGTGAAACCCCTTCCCCACACACTGAAACCCTTTCCCCACACACGGAATCCCCATCCCCACACACAGAAACCCCGTCCCCACACACTGAAACATCTTCCCCACACACTGAAAACCCATCCCCACACAGTGAAACATCTTCCCCACACACTGAAACCCCTTCGCCACACACTGAAACCCTTCCCCACACGCTGAAACCCCTACACTACACACTGAAACCGCTTCCCCACACACTGAAACCCCGTCCCCACACAGTGAAAGACCTGCCCCACACACTGAAACTACTTCCCCACACACTGAAACCCTTCCCCTCACACTGAAACCCATACCAACACACTGAAACACTTCCCCACACACTGAAACTCATTCCCCACACACTGAAACCCTTCCCCACACACTGAAACCCCTTCCACACACACTGAAACCCCTTCCCCACACACTGAAACCCCTTCCCCACACACGGAATCCCCTTCCCCACACACTGAAATCCTTTCCCCACACACTGAAACCCTTCCCCACACACTGAGTCCCCTTCCCCACACACTGAAGCACCTTCCACACACAGTGAAACCCTTCCCCACACACTGAAACCCTTCCCCACACACTGAAACCCCTTCCACACACACTGAAACCCTTCCACACACACTGAAACCCTTCCCCACACACTGAAACCCCTTCCCCACACACTGAAACACATTCCACACATAGTGAAGCCCCTCCCCACACACTGAAATCCTTTCCCACACACTGAAACCCCTTGCCCACACAGTGAAACCCCTTCCCCACACACTGAAACCCCTTCCCCACACAGTGAAACCCCTTCCCCACACACTGAAACCCTTTCCCCACACAGTGAAACCCCTTCCCCACACACTGAAACCCGTCCCCACACACTGAAGCAATTCCCCACGCACTGAAACACCTTCCCCACACACCGAAACCCCCTCCCCCCACACACTGAAACCCCTTCCCCACACACTGAAACAACGTCCCCACACAACGAAACCCCTTCCCCAAACACTGAAACCCCTTCCCCACACAGTAAATCCCCTTCCCCACACACTGAAACACCTTCCCCACACACTGAAACCCTTGCCCCACACACTGAATCAACGTCCCCACACACCGAAACCCCTTCCCCACACAGTGAATCCCCTTCCCCACACACTGAAACACCTTCCCCACACACTGAAACCCTTGCCCCACACACTGAAACCATTCCCCACACACAGAAACCAATTCCCCACACACTGAAACCCCTTCCCCACACAGTGAAACCCCTTCCCCACACACTGAAACCCTTTCCACACACACGGATACCCCTTCCCCACACACTGAAACCCCTTCCACACACACTGAAACCCCACCCCCATACACTGAAACCATTCCCCACACACTGAAACCCCTTCCACACACACTGAAACCCCGCCCCACACACTGCAACCCCTTCCCCACACACTGAAACCATTCCCCACACACTGAAACCCCTTGCCCACACACTGAAACCCCTTCCCCACACACTGAAACCACTTCCCCACACAGAGAATCCCCTTCCCCACTCACTGAAATCCTTTCCCCACACACTAAAACAATTCCCCACACACTGAAACCCCTTCTCCACCCACGGAAACCCCTTCCCCACACACTGAAACACCTTCCCCACACACTGAAACCCTTGCCCCACACACTGAAACCATTCCCCACACACTGAAACCAATTCCCCACACACTGAAACCCCTTCCCCACACAGTGAAACCCCTTCCCCACACACTGAAACCCTTTCCACACACACGGATACCCCTTCCCCACACACTGAAACCCCTTCCACACACACTGAAACCCCACCCCCATACACTGAAACCATTCCCCACACACTGAAACCCCTTCCACACACACTGAAACCCCTTGCCCACACACTGAAACCCCTTCCCCACACACTAAAACAATTCCCCACACACTGAAACCCCTTCTCCACCCACGGAAACCCCTTCCCCTCACTCTGAAGCCCCGTCCCCACACACTGAAACATCTTCCCCACACACTGAAAACCCATCCCCACACAGTGAAACTCCTTCCCCACACACTGAAACCCCTTCCCCACACACTGAAACCCTTCACCACACACTGAAACCCCTACCCTACACACTGAAACCCCTTCCCCACACACTGAAACCCCGTCCCCTCACAGTGAAACCCCTTCCCCACACACTGAATACCTTCCCCACACACTGAAACCATTCCCCACACACTGATACCCCTTCCCCACACAGTGAAACACCTTCCCCACACAATGAAACCCTTCCCCACGCACTGGAACCCGTCCCCACACACTGAAACCATTTCCCACACAATGAATCCCCTTCCCCACACACTGAAACCCCGTCCCCACACACTGAAACCCCTTCCCCACACACTGAAACCCTTCCTCACACACTGAAACCCCTTCCCCACACACTGAAACCATTCCCCACACACTGAAACCCCTTCCCCACACACTGAAACCCTTGCCCCACACACTGAAACCATTCCCCTCACACTGAAACCCCTTCCACACACACTGAACCCCTTCCCCATACAGTGAAACCCCTTCCCCACAGACTGAAACCCTTTCCCCACACACGGAAACCCCTTCCCCACACACAGAAACCCCGTCCCCACACACTGAAACATCTTCCCCACACACTGAAAACCCATCCCCACACAGTGAAACCTCTTCCCCACACACTGAAACCCCTTCCCCACACACTGAAACCCTTCCCCACACTCTGAAACAACTATCCTTCACACTGAAACCGCTTCCCCACACACTGAAACCCCGTCACCACAAACTGAAACTCCTTCCCCACACACTGAAACCCTTCCCCTCACACTGAAACCCATACCAACACACTGAAAACCTTCCCCACACACTGAAACTCATTCCCCACACACTGAAACCCTTCCCCACACACTGAATCCCCTCCCCACACACTGAAATCCTTTCCTACACACAGAAACCCCTTCCCCACACGCTGAAACCATTCCCCACACACTGCAACCATTCCCCACACACTGAAACCCTTCCCCACATACAGAAACCCCTTCCCCACACACTGAATCCCTTCCCCACACACTGAAACCCTTCCCCACACACTGAATCCCCTTCACCCCACACTGAAACACCTTCCACACACAGTGAAACCCCTTCCCCACACACAGAAACCATTCCCCACACAGTGACTCCATTCCCCACACACTGAAAACACTTCCCCTCACAGTGAGACACCTTCCCCACACACTGAATACCTACCCTACACACTGAAGCCCCTTCCCCACACACTGCAACCCCGTCCCCACACAGTGAAACACCTTCCCCACACACTGAAACTCCTTCCCCACACACTGAAACCCTTCCCCACACACTGGAACCCCTCCCCACACACTGAAATCCTTCCCCACACACAGAAACCCCGTCCCCACACGCTGAAACCATTCCCCACACACTGAAACCATTCCCCACATTTTGAAAACCTTCCCCACATACTGAAACCCATTCCCCACACACTGAATCCCTTCCCCACACACTGAAACCCTTCCCCACACACTGAATCCCCTTCGGCCCACGCTGAAACACCTTCCACACAAAGTGAAACCCCTTCCCCACACACTGAAACGATCCCCCACACAGTGAATCTATTCACCACACACTGGAATCACTTCCCCTCACAGTGAGACACCTTCCCCACTCACTGAATACCTTCCCAACACACTGAAACCATTCCCCACACACTGATACCCCTTCCTCACACTGTGAAACCCCTTCCCCACACACTGAAACCCTTCCCCACACACTTAAACCCGTCCCCACACACTGAAACCATTTCCCACACACTGAAACCCCTTCCCCACACACTTAAACACCTTCCCCACACACTGAACCACATTCCCCAGACACTGAAACCCCTTCCACATACACTGAAACCACTTCCCCACACACTGAAACCATTCCCCACAAACTGAAACCCCTTCCACACACACGGAAACCCCTTCCCCACACACTGAAACCCCTTCCCCACACACTGAAACCATTCCCCACACACTGAAACCCCTTCGCCACACACTTAAACCCCTTCCCCACACACTGAAACCCCTTCCCCACACAGAGAATCCCCTTCCCCACACACTGAATCACCTTCCCCACACACTGAAATCCTTTCCCCAAACACTGAAACCCTTCCCCACAAACTGAGTCCCATTCCCCACACACTGAAGCACCTTCCCCACACAATGAAACCCTTCCCCACACACTGAAACCCATCCCCACACACTGAAACGCTTCCCCACACACTGAAACCCTTCCCCACACACTGAAACCCCTTCCCCACACACTGAAACACATTCCACACAGAGTGAAACCCTTCCCCACACACTGAAATTCTTCCCTACACACTGAAACCCCTTCCCCACACAGTGAAACCCCTTTCCCACACACTGAAACCCCTTCCCCACACAGTGAAACCCCTTGACCACACACTGAAACCCTTTTCCCACACAGTGAAACCCCTTCCCCACACACTGAAACCCGTCCCCACACACTGAAACCATTCCCCACACACTGAAACCCCGTCCCCACACACTGAAACCCCTTCCCCACACACTGAACCCCTTCACCACACACTGAAACCCCTTCCCCACACACTGAAACCATTCCCCACACACTGAAACCCCTTCCCCACACAGTGAAACACCTTCCCCACACACTGAACCACATTCCCCAGACACTGAAACCCCTTCCACACACACTGAAACCCCTTCCCCACACACTGAAACCATTCCCCACACACTGAAACCCCTTCCACACACACTGAAACCCCTTCCCCACACACTGAAACCCCTTCCCCACACACTGAAACCATTCCCCACACACTGAAACCCCTTCCCCACACACTGAAACCCCTTCGCCACACAGAGAATCCCCTTCCCCACACACTGAATCACCTTCCCCACACACTGATATCCTTTCCCCACACACTGAAACCCTTCCCCACACACTGAGTCCCCTTCCCCACACACTGAAGCACCTTCCCCACACAGTGAAACCCTTCCCCACACACTGAAACCCTTCCCTACACACTGAAACCCCTTCCCCACACAATGAAACCCTTCCCCACACACTGTAACCCCTTCCCCACACACTGAAACACATTCCACACATAGTGAAACCCCTCCCCACACACTGAAATCCTTCCCCACACACTGAAACCCCTTCCCCACACAGTGAAACCCCTTCCCCACACACTGAAACCCCTTCCCCACACAGTGAATGCCATTCCCCACACACTGAAACCCTTTCCCCACACAGTGACACCCCTTCCCCAGACACTGAAACCCGTCCCCACACACTGAAAACATTCCCCACGCACAGAAACCCCTTCCCCACACACTGAAACACCGTCCCCACACACTGAAACCCCTTTCCCACACACTGAAACAACGTCCCCACACACCGAAACCCCTTCCCCAAACACTGAAGCCCCTTCCCCACACAGTGAATCCCCTTCCCCACACACTGAAACACCTTCCCCACACATTGAAACCCTTGCCCCACACACTGAAACAATTCGACACACACTGAAACCCCTTCCCCACACACTGAGACCCCTTCCCGACACAGTGAAACCCCTTCCCCACACACTGAAACCCTTTCCCCACACACGGAAACCCCTTCCCCACACACTGAAACCCCTTCCACACACACTGAAACCCCTTCCCCACACACTGAAATCCCTTCCCCACACACTGAAACCATTCCCCACACACTGAAACCCCTTGCTCACACACTGAAACCCCTTCCCCACACACTGAAACCACTTCCCCACACAGAGAATCCCCTTCCCCACACACTGAAATCCTTTCCCCACACACTGAAACAATTCCCCACACACTGAAACCCCGTCCCCACACACTGAAACATCTTCCCCACGCACTGAAAACCCATCCCCACACAGTGAAACTCCTTCACCACACACTAAAACCCCTTCCCCACACACTGAAACCCTTCCCCACACACGGAAACCCCGACCCTACACACTGAAGCCCCTTCCCCACACACTGAAACCCCGTCCCCTCACAGTGAAACTACTTCCCCACACACTGAATACCTTCCCCACACACTGAAACCATTCCCCACACACTGATACCCCTTCCCCACACAGTGAAACCCCTTCCCCACAGACTGAAACCCTTCCCCACACACTGCAACCCGTCCCCACACACAGAAACCATTTCCCACACACTGAATCCCCTTCCCCACACACAGAAACACCGTCCCCACACACTGAAACCCCTTCCCCACACACTGAAACCCTTCCCCACACACTGAAACCACTTCCCCACACACTGAAACCATTCCCCACTCACAGAAACCCCTTCCCCACACAGTGAAACCCCTTCCCCATACACTGAAGCCATTCCCCACACACTGAAACCCCTTCCCCACACACTGAAACCCATCCCCACACACTGAATCCCCTTCACCCCACACTGAAACACCTTCCACACACAGTGAAACCCCTACCCCACACACTGAAACCATTCCCCACAAAGTGAATCCATTCCCCACACACTGAAAACACTTCCCCTCACAGTGAGACACCTTCCCCACACACTGTATATCTACCCTACACACTGAAACCCCTTCCCCACACACTGAAACCCCGTCCCCACACACTGAAACCCTTCCCCTCACACTGAAACCCATACCAACACACTGTAACCCTTCCCCACACACTGACACTCCTTCCCCACACACTGAAACCCTTCCTCACACACTGAAACCCCTCCCCACACACTGACATCCTTCCCACACACAGATACCCCGTCCCCACACACTGAAACCCCTTCCCCACATACTGAAACCCCTTCCCCACACACTGAATACCTACCCTACACACTGAAACCCCTTCCCCACACAGTGAAACACCTTCCCCACACACTGAAACTCCTTCCCCACACACTGAAACCCTTCCCCTAACACTGAAACCCATACCAACACACTGAAACCCTTCCCCACTCACTGACACTCCAACCCCACACACTGAAACCCTTCCCCACACACTGAAACCACTTCCCCAAACACTGAAACCCTTCCCAACATACAGAAACCCCTTCCCCACACACTGAATCCCCTTCACCCCACACTGAAACACCTTCCACACACAGTGAAACCCCTTCCCCACACACTGAAACCATTCCCCACACAGTGAATCCATTCCCCACACACTGAAAACACTTCTCCTCACAGTGAGACACCTTCCCCACACACTGAATACCTTCCCAACACACTGAAACCATTCCCCACACACTGATACCCCTACCCCACACAGTGAAACCCCTTCCCCACATACTGAAACCCTTCCCCACACACTGAAACCCGTCCCCACACACTGAAACCATTTCCCACACACTGAAACCATTCCCCACACACTGAAACCCCTTCCCCACACAGTGAAACACCTTCCCCACACACTGAACCACATTCCCCAGACAATGAAACCCCTTCCACACACACTGAAACCCATTCCCCACACACTGAAACCATTCCCCACACACTGAAACCCCTTCCCCACACACTGAAACAACGTCCCCACACACCGAAACCCCTTCCCCAAACACTTAAACCCCTTCCCCACACAGTGAATCCCCTTCCCCACACACTGAAACAACTTCCCCACACACTGAAACCCTTGCCCCACACACTGAAACAATTCCCCACAAACTGAAACCCCTCCCCACACACTCAAACCCCTTCCCCACATAGTGAAACCCCTTCCCCACACACTGAAACCCTTTCCCCACACACGGAATCCCCTTCCCCACACACAGAAACCCCGTCCCCACACACTGAAACATCTTCCCCACACACTGAAAACCCATCCCCACACAGTGAAACATCTTCCCCACACACTGAAACCCCTTCGCCACACACTGAAACCCTTCCCCACACGCTGAAACCCCTACACTACACACTGAAACCGCTTCCCCACACACTGAAACCCCGTCCCCACACAGTGAAAGACCTGCCCCACACACTGAAACTACTTCCCCACACACTGAAACCCTTCCCCTCACACTGAAACCCATACCAACACACTGAAACACTTCCCCACACACTGAAACTCATTCCCCACACACTGAAACCCTTCCCCACACACTGAAACCCCTTCCACACACACTGAAACCCCTTCCCCACACACTGAAACCCCTTCCCCACACACGGAATCCCCTTCCCCACACACTGAAATCCTTTCCCCACACACTGAAACCCTTCCCCACACACTGAGTCCCCTTCCCCACACACTGAAGCACCTTCCACACACAGTGAAACCCTTCCCCACACACTGAAACCCTTCCCCACACACTGAAACCCCTTCCACACACACTGAAACCCTTCCACACACACTGAAACCCTTCCCCACACACTGAAACCCCTTCCCCACACACTGAAACACATTCCACACATAGTGAAGCCCCTCCCCACACACTGAAATCCTTTCCCACACACTGAAACCCCTTGCCCACACAGTGAAACCCCTTCCCCACACACTGAAACCCCTTCCCCACACAGTGAAACCCCTTCCCCACACACTGAAACCCTTTCCCCACACAGTGAAACCCCTTCCCCACACACTGAAACCCGTCCCCACACACTGAAGCAATTCCCCACGCACTGAAACACCTTCCCCACACACCGAAACCCCCTCCCCCCACACACTGAAACCCCTTCCCCACACACTGAAACAACGTCCCCACACAACGAAACCCCTTCCCCAAACACTGAAACCCCTTTGCCACACAGTAAATCCCCTTCCCCACACACTGAAACACCTTCCCCACACACTGAAACCCTTGCCCCACACACTGAATCAACGTCCCCACACACCGAAACCCCTTCCCCACACAGTGAATCCCCTTCCCCACACACTGAAACACCTTCCCCACACACTGAAACCCTTGCCCCACACACTGAAACCATTCCCCACACACTGAAACCAATTCCCCACACACTGAAACCCCTTCCCCACACAGTGAAACCCCTTCCCCACACACTGAAACCCTTTCCACACACACGGATACCCCTTCCCCACACACTGAAACCCCTTCCACACACACTGAAACCCCACCCCCATATACTGAAACCATTCCCCACATACTGAAACCCCTTCCACACACACTGAAACCCCGCCCCACACACTGAAACCCCTTCCCCACACACTGAAACCATTCCCCACACACTGAAACCCCTTGCCCACACATTGAAACCCCTTCCCCACACACTGAAACCACTTCCCCACACACTAAAACAATTCCCCACACACTGAAACCCCTTCTCCACCCACGGAAACCCCTTCCCCACACACTGAAACACCTTCCCCACACACTGAAACCCTTGCCCCACACACTGAAACCATTCCCCACACACTGAAACCAATTCCCCACACACTGAAACCCCTTCCCCACACAGTGAAACCCCTTCCCCACACACTGAAACCCTTTCCACACACACGGATACCCCTTCCCCACACACTGAAACGCCTTCCACACACACTGAAACCCCACCCCCATACACTGAAACCATTCCCCACACACTGAAACCCCTTCCACACGCACTGAAACCCCTTGCCCACACACTGAAACCCCTTCCCCACACACTGAAACCAATTCCCCACACAGAGAATCCCCTTCCCCACTCACTGAAATCCTTTCCCCACACACTAAAACAATTCCCCACACACTGAAACCCCTTCTCCACCCACGGAAACCCCTTCCCCTCACTCTGAAGCCCCGTCCCCACACACTGAAACATCTTCCCCACACACTGAAAACCCATCCCCACACAGTGAAACTCCTTCCCCACACACTGAAACCCCTTCCCCACACACTGAAACCCTTCACCACACACTGAAACCCCTACCCTACACACTGAAACCCCTTCCCCACACACTGAAACCCCGTCCCCTCACAGTGAAACCCCTTCCCCACACACTGAATACCTTCCCCACACACTGAAACCATTCCTCACACACTGATACCCCTTCCCCACACAGTGAAACACCTTCCCCACACAATGAAACCCTTCCCCACGCACTGAAACCCGTCCCCACACACTGAAACCATTTCCCACACAATGAATCCCCTTCCCCACACACTGAAACCCCGTCCCCACACACTGAAACCCCTTCCCCACACACTGAAACCCTTCCTCACACACTGAAACCCCTTCCCCACACACTGAAACCATTCCCCACACACTGAAACCCCTTCCCCACACACTGAAACCCTTGCCCCACACACTGAAACCATTCCCCTCACACTGAAACTCTTCCACACACACTGAACCCCTTCCCCATACAGTGAAACCCCTTCCCCACAGACTGAAACCCTTTCCCCACACACGGAAACCCCTTCCCCACACACAGAAACCCCGTCCCCACAAACTGAAACATCTTCCCCACACACTGAAAACCCATCCCCACACAGTGAAACCTCTTCCCCACACACTGAAACCCCTTCCCACACACTGAAACCCTTCCCCTCACTCTGAAACCCCTATCCTTCACACTGAAACCGCTTCCCCACACACTGAAACCCCGTCACCACAAACTGAAACTCCTTCCCCACACACTGAAACCCTTCCCCTCACACTGAAACCCATACCAACACACTGAAACCCTTCCCCACACACTGAAACTCCTTCCCCACACACTGAAACCCCTTCCCCACACACTGAATCCCCTCCCCACACACTGAAATCCTTCCCTACACACAGAAACCCCTTCCCCACACGCTGAAACCATTCCCCACACACTGCAACCATTCCCCACACACTGAAACCCTTCCCCACATACAGAAACCCCTTCCCCACACACTGAATCCCTTCCCCACACACTGAAACCCTTCCCCACACACTGAATCCCCTTCACCCCACACTGAAACACCTTCCACACACAGTGAAACCCCTTCCCCACACACAGAAACCATTCCCCACACAGTGACTCCATTCCCCACACACTGAAAACACTTCCCCTCACAGTGAGACACCTTCCCCACACACTGAATACCTACCCTACACACTGAAGCCCCTTCCCCACACACTGCAACCCCGTCCCCACACAGTGAAACACCTTCCCCACACACTGAAACTCCTTCCCCACACACTGAAACCCTTCCCCACACACTGGAACCCCTCCCCACACACTGAAATCCTTCCCCACACACAGAAACCTCGTCCCCACACGCTGAAACCATTCCCCACACACTGAAACCATTCCCCACATTTTGAAAACCTTCCCCACATACTGAAACCCATTCCCCACACACTGAATCCCTTCCCCACACACTGAAACCCTTCCCCACACACTGAATCCCCTTCGGCCCACGCTGAAACACCTTCCACACAAAGTGAAACCCCTTCCCCACACACTGAAACGATTCCCCACACAGTGAATCTATTCCCCACACACTGAAATCACTTCCCCTCACAGTGAGACACCTTCCCCACACACTGAATACCTTCCAACACACTGAAACCATTCCCCACACACTGATACCCCTTCCTCACACTGTGAAACCCCTTCCCCACACACTGAAACCCTTCCCCACACACTTAAACCCGTCCCCACACACTGAAACCATTTCCCACACACTGAAACCCCTTCCCCACACACTTAAACACCTTCCCCACACACTGAACCACATTCCCCAGACACTGAAACCCCTTCCACATACACTGAAACCACTTCCCCACACACTGAAACCATTCCCCACAAACTGAAACCCCTTCCACACACACGGAAACCCCTTCCCCACACACTGAAACCCCTTCCCCACACACTGAAACCATTCCCCACACACTGAAACCCCTTCGCCACACACTTAAACCCCTTCCCCACACACTGAAACCCCTTCCCCACACAGAGAATCCCCTTCCCCACACACTGAATCACCTTCCCCACACACTGAAATCCTTTCCCCAAACACTGAAACCCTTCCCCACAAACTGAGTCCCATTCCCCACACACTGAAGCACCTTCCCCACACAATGAAACCCTTCCCCACACACTGAAACCCATCCCCACACACTGAAACGCTTCCCCACACACTGAAACCCTTCCCCACACACTGAAACCCCTTCCCCACACACTGAAACACATTCCACACAGAGTGAAACCCTTCCCCACACACTGAAATTCTTCCCTACACACTGAAACCCCTTCCCCACACAGTGAAACCCCTTCCCCACACACTGAAACCCCTTCCCCACACAGTGAAACCCCTTGACCACACACTGAAACCCTTTTCCCACACAGTGAAACCCCTTCCCCACACACTGAAACCCGTCCCCACACACTGAAACCATTCCCCACACACTGAAACCACGTCCCCACTCACTGAAACCCCTTCCCCACACACTGAACCCCTTCACCACACACTGAAACCCCTTCCCCACACAATGAAACCATTCCCCACACACTGAAACCCCTTCCCCACACAGTGAAACACCTTCCCCACACACTGAACCACATTCCCCAGACACTGAAACCCCTTCCACACACACTGAAACCCCTTCCCCACACACTGAAACCATTCCCCACACACTGAAACCCCTTCCACACACACTGAAACCCCTTCCCCACACACTGAAACCCCTTCCCCACACACTGAAACCATTCCCCACACACTGAAACCCCTTCCCCACACACTGAAACCCCTTCGCCACACAGAGAATCCCCTTCCCCACACACTGAATCACCTTCCCCACACACTGATATCCTTTCCCCACACACTGAAACCCTTCCCCACACACTGAGTCCCCTTCCCCACACACTGAAGCACCTTCCCCACACAGTGAAACCCTTCCCCACACACTGAAACCCTTCCCTACACACTGAAACCCCTTCCCCACACAATGAAACCCTTCCCCACACACTGTAACCCCTTCCCCACACACTGAAACACATTCCACACATAGTGAAACCCCTCCCCACACACTGAAATCCTTCCCCACACACTGAAACCCCTTCCCCACACAGTGAAACCCCTTCCCCACACACTGAAACCCCTTCCCCACACAGTGAATGCCATTCCCCACACACTGAAACCCTTTCCCCACACAGTGACACCCCTTCCCCAGACACTGAAACCCGTCCCCACACACTGAAAACATTCCACACGCACAGAAACCCCTTCCCCACACACTGAAACCCCGTCCCCACACACTGAAACCCCTTCCCCACACACTGAAACAACGTCCCCACACACCGAAACCCCTTCCCCAAACACTGAAGCCCCTTCCCCACACAGTGAATCCCCTTCCCCACACACTGAAACACCTTCCCCACACATTGAAACCCTTGCCCCACACACTGAAACAATTCCACACACACTGAAACCCCTTCCCCACACACTGAAACCCCTTCCCGACACAGTGAAACCCCTTCCCCACACACTGAAACCCTTTCCCCACACACGGAAACCCCTTCCCCACACACTGAAACCCCTTCCACACACACTGAAACCCCTTCCCCACACACTGAAATCCCTTCCCCACACACTGAAACCATTCCCCACACACTGAAACCCCTTGCTCACACACTGAAACCCCTTCCCCACACACTGAAACCACTTCCCCACACAGAGAATCCCCTTCCCCACACACTGAAATCCTTTCCCCACACACTGAAACAATTCCCCACACACTGAAACCCCGTCCCCACACACTGAAACATCTTCCCCACGCACTGAAAACCCATCCCCACACAGTGAAACTCCTTCACCACACACTAAAACCCCTTCCCCACACACTGAAACCCTTCCCCACACACGGAAACCCCTACCCTACACACTGAAGCCCCTTCCCCACACACTGAAACCCCGTCCCCTCACAGTGAAACTACTTCCCCACACACTGAATACCTTCCCCACACACTGAAACCATTCCCCACACACTGATACCCCTTCCCCAAACAGTGAAACCCCTTCCCCACAGACTGAAACCCTTCCCCACACACTGCAACCCGTCCCCACACACAGAAACCATTTCCCACACACTGAATCCCCTTCCCCACACACTGAAACACCGTCCACACACACTGAAACCCCTTCCCCACACACTGAAACCCTTCCCCACACACTGAAACCACTTCCCCACACACTGAAACCATTCCCCACTCACAGAAACCCCTTCCCCACACAGTGAAACCCCTTCCCCATACACTGAAGCCATTCCCCACACACTGAAACCACTTCCCCACACACTGAAACCCATCCCCACACACTGAATCCCCTTCACCCCACACTGAAACACCTTCCACACACAGTGAAACCCATTCCCCACACACTGAAACCATTCCCCACAAAGTGAATCCATTCCCCACACACTGAAAACACTTCCCCTCACAGTGAGACACCTTCCCCAAACACTGTATATCTACCCTACACACTGAAACCCCTTCCCCACACACTGAAACCCCGTCCCCACACAGTGAAACACCTTCCCCACACACTGAAACTCCTTCCCCACACACTGAAACCCTTCCCCACAAACTGAAACCCCTCCCCACACACTGAAATCCTTCCCCACACACAGAAACCCCTTCCCCACACGCTGAAACCATTCCCCACACACTGAAACCCATACCAACACACTGAAACCCATCCCCACACACTGAAACTCCTCCCCACACACTGAAATCCTTCCCCACACACTGAAACCCTTCCCCACAAACTGAAACCCCTCCCCACACACTGAAATCCTTCCCCACACACAGAAACCCCTTCCCCACACGCTGAAACCATTCCCCACACACTGAAACCATTCCCCACACACTGAAACCCTTCCCCACACACTGAATCCCCTTCAGCCCACGCTGAAACACCTTCCACACAAAGGGAAACCCCTTCCCCACACACTGAAACCATTCCCCACACAGTGAATCCATTCCCCACACACTGAAAACACTTCCCCTCACAGTGAGACACCTTCCCCACACACTGAATACCTTCCCAACACACTGAAACCATTCCCGACACACTGATACCCCTTCCCCACACTGTGAAACCCCTTCCCCACACACTGAAACCCTTCCCCACACACTGAAACCCGTCCCTACACACTGAAACCATTTCCCACACACTGAATGCCCTTCCCCACACACTGAAACCCCGTCCTCACACACTGAAACCCCTTCCCCACACACTGAAACACTTCACCACACACTGAAACCCCTTCCCCACACACTGAAACCATTCCCCACATACTGAACCACATTCCCGAGACACTGAAACCCCTTCCCCACACACTGAAGCACCTTCCCCACACAGTGAATCCCTTCCCCACACACTGAAACCCTTCCCCACACACTGAAACCCCTTCCCCACACACTGAAACCCTTCCCCACACACTGAAACACCTTCCCCACACACTGAAACACATTCCACACATAGTGAAACCCCTCCCCACACACTGAAATCCTTCCCCACACACTGAAACCCCTTCACCACACACTGAAACCCCTTCCCCACACACTGAAACCCCTTCCCCACATACTGAAACCCGTCCCCACACACTGAAACCCCTTCCCCACACACTGAAACAACGTCCCCACACACCGAAACCCCTTCCCCAAACACTGAAGCCCCTTCCCCACACAGTGAATCCCCTTCCCCACACATTGAAAAACATTCCCCACACATTGAAACCCTTGCCCCACACACTGAAACAATTCCACACACACTGAAACCCCTTCCCCACGCACTGAAACCCCTTCCCCACACAGTGAAACCCCTTCCCCACAAACTGAAACCCTTTCCCCACACACGGAAACCCCTTCCCCAGACACTGAAACCCCTTCCACACACACTGAAACCCCTTCCACACACACTGAAACCCCACCCCCACACACTGAAACCATTCCCTACACACTGAAACCCCTTCCACACACACTGAAACCATTTCCCCACACACTGAAACCCCTTCCCCACACACTGAAACCATTGCCCACACACTGAAACCCCTTGATCACACACTGACGCACCTTCCCCACACAGTGAAACCCTTCCCCACACACTGAAACCCTTCCCCACACACTGAAACCCCTTCCCCACACACTGAAACGCTTCCCCACACACTGAAACACTTCCCCACACACTGAAACCCCTTCCCCACACACTGAAACACATTCCACACATAGTGAAACCCTTCCCCACACACTGAAATCCTTCCCCACACACTGAAACCCCTTCCCCACACAGTGAAACCCCTTCCCCACACACTGAAACCCCTTCCCCACACAGTGAAACCCCTTCCCCACACACTGAAACCCTTTTCCCACATAGTGAAACCCCTTCCCCACACACTGAAACCCGTCCCCACACACTGAAACCATTCCCCACACACTGAAACCCCGTCCCCACACACTGAAACCCCTTCCCCACACACAGAAACCCTTCACCACACACTGAAACCCCTTCCCCACACACTGAAACCATTCCCCACACACTGAAACCCCTTCCCCACACAGTGAAACAACTTCCCGACACACTGAACCACATTCCCCAGACACTGAAACCCCTTCCACACACACTGAAACCCCTTCCCCACACACTGAAACCATTCCCCAAACACTGAAACCCCTTCCACACACACTGAAACCCCTTCCCCACACACTGAAACCATTCCCTACACACTGAAACTCCTTCCCCACACACTGAAACCCCTTCCCCACACAGAGAATCCCCTTCCCCACACACTGAAAAACCTTCCACACACAATGAAATCCTTTCCCCACACACTGAAACCCTTCCCCACACACTGAGTCCCCTTCCCCACACACTGAAGCACCTTCCCCAAACAGTTAAACCCTTCCCCACACACTGAAACCCATCCCCACACACTGAAACCCTTCCCCACACACTGAAACCCCTTCCCCACACACTGAAACACATTCCACACATAGTGAAACCCCTCCCCACAGACTGAAATCCTTCCCCAGACACTGAAACCCCTTCCCCACACAGTGAAACCCCTTCCCCACACACTGAAACCTCTTCCCCACACAGTGAATGCCCTTCCCCACACACTGAAACCCTTTCCCCACACAGTGAAACCCCTTCCCCAGACACTGAAACCCGTCCCCACACACTGAAACCGTTCCCCACGCACTGAAACCCCTTCCCCACACACTGAAACCCCGTCCCCACACACTGAAACCCCTTCCCCACACACTGAAACAACGTCCCCACACACCGAAACCCCTTCCCCATACACTGAAGCCCCTTCCTCACACAGTGAATTCCCTTCCCCACACACTGAAACACCTTCCCCACACATTGAAACCCTTGCCCCACACACTTAAACAATTCCCCACACGCTGAAACCCTTTCCCCACACACGGAAACCCCTTCCCCACACACTGAAACCCCTTCCACACACACTGAAACCCCACCCCCAAACACTGAAACCATTCCCCACACACTGAAACCCCTTCCACACACACTGAAACCCCTTCCCCACACACTGAAACCCCTTCCCCACACACTGAAACCATTCCCCACACACTGAAACCCCTTGCTCACACACTGAAACCCCTTCCCCACACACTGAAACCACTTCCCCACACAGAGAATCCCCTTCCTCACACACTGAAATTCTTTCCCCACACACTGAAACAATTCCCCACACACTGAAACCCCTTCCCCACACACGGAAACCCCTTCCCCACACACTGTTGCCCCGTCCCCACACACTGAAACATCTTCCCCACACACTGAAAACCCATCCCCACACAGTGAAACTCCTTCCCCACACACTGAAACCCCTTCCCTACACACTGAAACCCTTCCCCACACACTGAAACCCCTACCCTACACACTGAAACCCCTTCCCCACACATTGAAACCCCGTCCCCACACAGTGAAACTCCTTCCCCACACACTGAATACCTTCCCCACACACTGAAACCATTCCCCACGCACTGATACCCCTTCCCCAAACAGTGAAACCCCTTCCCCACCGACTGAAACCCTTCCCCACACACTGAAACCCGTCCCCACACACTGAAACCATTTCCCACACACTGAATCCCCTTCCCCACACACTGAAACACCGTCCCCACACACTGAAACCCCTTCCCCACACACTGAAACCCCTTCCCCACACACTGAAACCCCTTCCCCACACACTGAAACCATTCCCCACACACAGAAACCCCTTCCCCACACAGTGAAACCCCTTCCCCACACACTGAAACCATTCCCAACACACTGAAACCCCTTCCCCACACACTGAACCGCATTCCCCACACACTGAATCCCCTTCCACACACACTGAAACCCCTTCCCCACACACTGAAACCATTCCCCACACACTGAAACCCCTTCCACAAACACTGAAACCCCTTCCCCACACACTGAAACCCCTTCCCCACAAACTGAAACCATTCCCCACACACTGAATCACCTTCCCCACACACTGAAATCCTTTCCCCACACAGTATATCCCTTCCCCACACACTGAAACCCTTCCCCACACACTGAAACCCCTTCCCCACACACTGAAACCCTTCCCCACACACTGAAACCCTTCCCCACACACTGAAACCCCTTCCCCACACACTGAAACACCTTCCCCACAAACTGAAACCATTCCCCACACACTGAATCACCTTCCCCACACACTGAAATCCTTTCCCCACACAGTATATCCCTTCCCCACACACTGAAACCCTTCCCCACACACTGAAACCCCTTCCCCACACACTGAAACCCTTCCCCACACACTGAAACCCTTCCCCACACACTGAAACCCCTTCCCCACACACTGAAACACATTCCACACATAGTGAAACACCTCCCCACACACTGAAATCCTTCCCCACACACTGAAACGCCTTCCCCACACGCTGAAACCATTCCCCACACACTGAAACCATTCCCCACACACTGAAACCCTTCCCCACACACTGAAACCATTCCCCATACACAGAAACCCCTTCCCCACAGACTGAAACCTCTTCCCCACACACTGAAACCCCTTCCCCACACAGAGAATCCCCTTCTCCACACACTGAATCACCTTCCCCACACACTGAAATCCTTTCCCCACACACTGAAACCATTCCCCACACACTGTAACCCCTTCCCCACTCAGTGAAACCCCTTCCCCACACACTGAAACCCCTTCAACATACACTGAAACCCGTCCCCACACACTGAAACCATTCCCCACGCACTGAAACCCCTTCCCCACACACTGAACCCCCTTCCCCACTCACTGAAACCCCTTCCCCACGCACTGAAACCCCTTCCCCGCACACCGAATCCCCTTCCCCAAACACTGAAACCCCTTCCCCACACACTGAATCCCCTTCCCCACACACTGAAACCCCTTCCCCACACACTGAATCCCTTGCCCCACACACTGGAACCATTCCCCACACACTGAAACCCCTTCCCCACACACTGAAACCCCTTCCCCACACAGTGAAATCCCTTCCCCACACACTGAAACCCTTTCCCCACACACGGAAACCCCTTCCCCACACACAGAAACCCCAACCCCACCCACTGAAACCTCTTCCCCACACACTGAAACCCCTTCTCGACACACTGAAACCCTTCCCCACACGCTGGAACCCCTACCCTACACACTGAAACCGCTTCCCCACACACTGAAACCCCTTCCCCACACAGTGAAACACCTTCCCCACACTCTGAAACTCCTTCCCCACACACTGAAACCCCTTCCCCACACACTGAAACCCTTGCCCCACACACGGAAACCATTCCCCACACACAGAAACCCCTTCCCCACACAGTGAAACCCCTTCCCCACACACTGAAACCATACCCCACACACTGAAACCCCTTCCACACACACTGAAACCACTTCCCCACACACTGAAACCATTCCCCACACACTGAAACCCCTTCCACACACACTGAAACCCCTTCCCCACACACTGAAACCCCTTCCCCACAAACTGAAACCATTCCCCACACACTGAATCACCTTCCCCACACACTGAAATCCTTTCCCCACACAGTATATCCCTTCCCCACACACTGAAACCCTTCCCCACACACTGAAACCCCTTCCCCACACACTGAAACCCTTCCCCACACACTGAAACCCTTCCCCACGCACTGAAACCCCTTCCCCACACACTGAAACACATTCCACACATAGTGAAACACCTCCCCACACACTGAAATCCTTCCCCAAACAGTTAAACCCTTCCCCACACACTGAAACCCATCCCCACACACTGAAACCCCTTCCCCACACAATGAAACCCTTCCCCACACACTGAAACCCCTTCCCCACACACTGAAACACATTCCACACATAGTGAAACCCCTCCCCACAGACTGAAATCCTTCCCCAGACACTGAAACCCCTTCCCCACACAGTGAAACCCCTTCCCCACACACTGAAACCTCTTCCCCACACAGTGAATGCCCTTCCCCACACACTGAAACCCTTTCCCCACACAGTGAAACCCCTTCCCCAGACACTGAAACCCGTCCCCACACACTGAAACCGTTCCCCACGCACTGAAACCCCTTCCCCACACACTGAAACCCCGTCCCCACACACTGAAACCCCTTCCCCACACACTGAAACAACGTCCCCACACACCGAAACCCCTTCCCCATACACTGAAGCCCCTTCCTCACACAGTGAATTCCCTTCCCCACACACTGAAACACCTTCCCCACACATTGAAACCCTTGCCCCACACACTTAAACAATTCCCCACACGCTGAAACCCTTTCCCCACACACGGAAACCCCTTCCCCACACACTGAAACCCCTTCCACACACACTGAAACCCCACCCCCAAACACTGAAACCATTCCCCACACACTGAAACCCCTTCCACACACACTGAAACCCCTTCCCCACACACTGAAACCCCTTCCCCACACACTGAAACCATTCCCCACACACTGAAACCCCTTGCTCACACACAGAAACCCCTTCCCCACACACTGAAACCACTTCCCCACACAGAGCATCCCCTTCCTCACACACTGAAATTCTTTCCCCACACACTGAAACAATTCCCCACACACTGAAACCCCTTCCCCACACACGGAAACCCCTTCCCCACACACTGTTGCCCCGTCCCCACACACTGAAACATCTTCCCCACACACTGAAAACCCATCCCCACACAGTGAAACTCCTTCCCCACACACTGAAACCCCTTCCCTACACACTGAAACCCTTCCCCACACACTGAAACCCCCACCCTACACACTGAAACCCCTTCCCCACACATTGAAAACCCGTCCCCTCACAGTGAAACTCCTTCCCCACACACTGAATACCTTCCCCACACACTGAAACCATTCCCCACGCACTGATACCCCTTCCCCAAACAGTGAAACCCCTTCCCCACCGACTGAAACCCTTCCCCACACACTGAAACCCGTCCCCACACACTGAAACCATTTCCCACACACTGAATCCCCTTCCCCACACACTGAAACACCGTCCCCACACACTGAAACCCCTTCCCCACACACTGAAACCCTTCCCCACACACTGAAACCCCTTCCCCACACACTGAAACCATTCCCCACACACAGAAACCCCTTCCCCACACAGTGAAACCCCTTCCCCACACACTGAAACCATTCCCAACACACTGAAACCCCTTCCCCACACACTGAACCGCATTCCCCACACACTGAATCCCCTTCCACACACACTGAAACCCCTTCCCCACACACTGAAACCATTCCCCACACACTGAAACCCCTTCCACAAACACTGAAACCCCTTCCCCACACACTGAAACCCCTTCCCCACAAACTGAAACCATTCCCCACACACTGAATCACCTTCCCCACACACTGAAATCCTTTCCCCACACAGTATATCCCTTCCCCACACACTGAAACCCTTCCCCACACACTGAAACCCCTTCCCCACACACTGAAACCCTTCCCCACACACTGAAACCCTTCCCCACACACTGAAACCCCTTCCCCACACACTGAAACCCCTTCCCCACAAACTGAAACCATTCCCCACACACTGAATCACCTTCCCCACACACTGAAATCCTTTCCCCACACAGTATATCCCTTCCCCACACACTGAAACCCTTCCCCACACACTGAAACCCCTTCCCCACACACTGAAACCCTTCCCCACACACTGAAACCCTTCCCCACACACTGAAACCCCTTCCCCACACACTGAAACACATTCCACACATAGTGAAACACCTCCCCACACACTGAAATCCTTCCCCACACACTGAAACGCCTTCCCCACACGCTGAAACCATTCCCCACACACTGAAACCATTCCCCACACACTGAAACCCTTCCCCACACACTGAAACCATTCCCCATACACAGAAACCCCTTCCCCACAGACTGAAACCTCTTCCCCACACACTGAAACCCCTTCCCCACACAGAGAATCCCCTTCTCCACACACTGAATCACCTTCCCCACGCACTGAAATCCTTTCCCCACACACTGAAACCATTCCCCACACACTGAAACCCCTTCCCCACTCAGTGAAACCCCTTCCCCACACACTGAAACCCCTTCAACATACACTGAAACCCGTCCCCACACACTGAAACCATTCCCCACGCACTGAAACCCCTTCCCCACACACTGAACCCCCTTCCCCACTCACTGAAACCCCTTCCCCACGCACTGAAACCCCTTCCCCACACACTGAAACCCCTTCCCCAAACACTGAAACCCCTTCCCCACACACTGAATCCCCTTCCCCACACACTGAAACCCCTTCCCCACACACTGAATCCCTTGCCCCACACACTGGAACCATGCCCCACACACTGAAACCCCTTCCCCACACACTGAAACCCCTTCCCCACACAGTGAAATCCCTTCCCCACACACTGAAACCCTTTCCCCACACACGGAAACCCCTTCCCCACACACAGAAACCCCGTCCCCACCCACTGAAACCTCTTCCCCACACACTGAAACCCCTTCTCGACACACTGAAACCCTTCCCCACACGCTGGAACCCCTACCCTACACACTGAAACCGCTTCCCCACACACTGAAACCCCTTCCCCACACAGTGAAACACCTTCCCCACACTCTGAAACTCCTTCCCCACACACTGAAACCCCTTCCCCACACACTGAAATCCTTGCCCCACACACGGAAACCATTCCCCACACACAGAAACCCCTTCCCCACACAGTGAAACCCCTTCCCCACACACTGAAACCATACCCCACACACTGAAACCCCTTCCACACACACTGAAACCACTTCCCCACACACTGAAACCATTCCCCACACACTGAAACCCCTTCCACACACACTGAAACCCCTTCCCCACACACTGAAACCCCTTCCCCACAAACTGAAACCATTCCCCACACACTGAATCACCTTCCCCACACACTGAAATCCTTTACCCACACAGTATATCCCTTCCCCACACACTGAAACCCTTCCCCACACACTGAAACCCCTTCCCCACACACTGAAACCCTTCCCCACACACTGAAACCCTTCCCCACACACTGAAACTCCTTCCCCACACACTGAAACAGATTCCACACATAGTGAAACACCTCCCCACACACTGAAATCCTTCCCCACACACTCAAACGCCTTCCCCACACGCTGAAACCATTCTCCACACACTGAAACCATTCCCCACAAACTGAAACCCTTCCCCACACACTGAAACCATTCCCCATACACAGAAATCCCTTCCCCACAGACTGAAACCCCTTCCCCACACAGAGAATCCCCTTCTCCACACACTGAATCACCTTCCCCACACACTGAAATCCTTTCCCCACACACTGAAACCATTCCCCACACACTGAAACCCCTTCCCCACTCAGTGAAACCCCTTCCCCACACACTGAAACCCCTTCAACATACACTGAAACCCGTCCCCACACACTGAAACCATGCCCCACGCACTGAAACCCCTTCCCCACACACTGAACCCCCTTCCCCACTCACTGAAACCCCTTCCCCACGCACTGAAACCCCTTCCCCACACACCGAATCCCCTTCCCCAAACACTGAAACCCCTTCCCCACACAGTGGATCCCCTTCCCCACACACTGAAACACCTTCCCCACACACTGAAACCCTTGCCCCACACACTGGAACCATTCCCCACACACTGAAACCCCTTCCCCACACTCTGAAACCCTTCCCCACACACTGAAACCCTTCCCCATACACTGAAACCCTTCCCCACACACTGAAACCATTCCCCACACACTGAAACCATTCCCCACACACTGAAACCCTTCCCCACACACTGAAACCATTCCCCATACACAGAATCCCCTTCCCCACACACTGAAACCCCTTCCCCACACAGAGAATCCCCTTCTCCACACACTGAATCACCTTCCCCACACACTGAAATCCTTTCCCCACACAATGAACCCATTCCCCACACACTGAAACCCCTTCCCCACTCAGTGAAACCCCTTCCCCACACACTGAAACCCCTTCAACATACACTGAAACCCGTCCCCACACACTGAAACCATTCCCCACGCACTGAAACCCCTTCCCCACACACTGAAACCCATTCCCCACACACCGAATCCCCTTCCCCAAACACTGAAACCCCTTCCCCACACAGTGGATCCCCTTCCCCACACACTGAAACCCCTTCCCCACACACTGAAACCCTTGCCCCACACACTGGAACCATTCCCCACACACTGAAACCCCTTCCCCACACACTGAAACCCCTTCCCCACACAGTGAAATCCCTTCCCCACACACTGAAACCCTTTCCCCACACACGGAAACACCTTCGCCACACACAGAAACCCCGTCCCCACCCACTGAAACCTCTTCCCCACACACTGAAACCCCTTCTCGACACACTGAAAACCTTCCCCACACGCTGGAACCCCTACCCTACACACTGAAACCGCTTCCCCACACACTGAAACCCCTTCCCCACACAGTGAAACACCTTCCCCACACTCTGAAACTCCTTCCCCACACACTGAAACCCCTTCCCCACACACTGAAACCCTTGCCCCACACACGGAAACCATTCCCCACACACAGAAACCCCTTCCCCACACAGTGAAACCCCTTCCCCACACACTGAAACCATACCCGACACACTGAAACCCCTTCCCCACACACTGAAACCATTCCCCACATACTGAAACCCCTTCCACACACACTGAAACCCCTTCCCCACACACTGAAACCCCTTCCTCACACACTGAAACCATTCCCCACGCACTGAATCACCTTCCGCACACACTGAAATCCTTTCCCCACACAGTATAACCCTTCCCCACACACTGAAACCCTTCCCCACACACTGAAACCCCTTCCCCACACACTGAAACCCTTCCCCACACACTGAAACCCTTCCCCACACACTGAAACCATTCCCCACATACTGAAACCCCTTCCACACACACTGAAACCCCTTCCCCACACACTGAAACCCCTTCCTCACACACTGAAACCATTCCCCACGCACTGAATCACCTTCCGCACACACTGAAATCCTTTCCCCACACAGTATAACCCTTCCCCACACACTGACATCCTTCCCCACACACTGAAACCCCTTCCCCACACGCTGAAACCATTCCCCACACACTGAAACAATTCCCCACACACTGAAACCCTTCCCCACACACTGAAACCATTCCCCATACACAGAAACCCCTTCCCCACACACTGAAACCCCTTCCCCACACACTGAAACCCCTTCCCCACACACTGAAACAACATCCCCACACACCGAATCCCCTTCCTCAAACACTGAAACCCCTTCCCCACACTGTGAATCCCCTTCCCCACACACTGAAACCCCTTCCCCACGCACTGAAACCCCTTCCCCACACACCGAATCCCCTTCCCCAAACACTGAAACCCCTTCCCCACACAGTGGATCCCCTTCCCCACACACTGAAACCCCTTCCCCACACACTGAAACCCTTGCCCCACACACTGGAACCATTCCCCACACACTGAAACCCCTTCCCCACACACTGAAACCCCTTCCCCACACATTGAAATCCCTTCCCCACACACTGAAACCCTTTCCCCAAACACGGAAACCCCTTCGCCACACACAGAAACCCCGTCCCCACCCACTGAAACCTCTTCCCCACACACTGGAACCCCTTCTCGACACACTGAAACCCTTCCCCACACGCTGGAACCCCTACCCTACACACTGAAACCGCTTCCCCACACACTGAAACCCCTTCCCCACACAGTGAAACACCTTCCCCAAACTCTGAAACTCCTTCCCCACACACTGACACCCCTTCCCCACACACTGAAACCCTTGCCCCACACACGGAAACCATTCCCCACACACAGAAACCCCTTCCCCACACAGTGAAACCCCTTCCCCACACACTGAAACCATTCCCCACATACTGAAACCCTTTCCACACACACTGAAACCCCTTCCCCACACACTGAAACCCCTTACTCACACACTGAAACCATTCCCCACGCACTGAATCACCTTCCGCACACACTGAAATCCTTTCCCCACACAGTATAACCCTTCCCCACACACTGAAACCCCTTCCCCACACACTGAAACCCTTCCCCACACACTGAAACCCCTTCCCCACACACTGAAACACATTCCACAAATAGTGAAACACCTCCCCACACACTGACATCCTTCCCCACACACTGAAACCCCTTCCCCACACGCTGAAACCATTCCCCACACACTGAAACCATTCCCCACACACTGAAACCCTTCCCCACACACTGAAACCATTCCCCATACACAGAAACCCCTTCCCCACACACTGAAACCCCTTCCCCACACACTGAAACCCCTTCCCCACACACTGAAACAACATCCCCACACACCGAATCCCCTTCCTCAAACACTGAAACCCCTTCCCCACACTGTGAATCCCCTTCCCCACACACTGAAACCCCTTCCCCACACACTGAAACCCTTGCCCCACACACTGGAACCATTCCCCACACACTGAAACCCCTTCCCCACACACTGAAACCCCTTCCCCACACAGTGAAACCCCTTCCCCACACACTGAAACCCTTTCCCCACACACGGAAACCCCTTTCCCACACACAGAAACCCCGTCCCCACCCACTGAAACATCTTCCCCACACACTGAAAACCCATCCCCACACAGTGAAACCTCTTCCCCACACACTGAAACCCCTTCCCCACACACTGAAACCCTTCCCCACACGCTGAAACCCCTACCCTACACACTGAAACCGCTTCCCCACACACTGAAACCCCTTCACCACACAGTGAAACACCTTCCCCACACTCTAAAACTCCTTCCCCACACACTGAAACCCTTCCCTTCACATTGAAACCCTTCCCCACACACTGAAACTCCTTCCCCACACACTGAAACCCTTCCCCACACACTGAAACCGCTCCCCACACACTGAAATCCTTCCCCACACACAGAAAACCATTCCCCACACGCTGAAACCATTCCCCACACACTGAAACCATTCCCCACACACTGAAACCCTGCCCCACATACTGAAACCCCTTCCCCTCACACTGTATCCCTTCACCACACACTGAAACCCTTCCCCACACACTGAATCCCCTTCATCCCACACTGAAACACCTTCCACACACAGTGTAACCCCTTCCCCACACACTGAAACCATTCCCCACACTGTGAATCCATTCCCCACACACTGAAAACACTTCCCCTCACAGTGGGACACCTTCCCCACACAATGAATACCTATCCTACACACTGAAACCCCTTCCCCACACACTGAAACCCCGTCCCCACACAGTGAAACACCTTCCCCACACACTGAAACTCCTTCCCCAAACACCGAAACCCTTCCCCTCACACTGAAACCCATACCAACACACTGAAACCCTTCCCCACACACTGAAACTCATTCCCCACACACTGAAACCCTTCCCCACACACTGAAACCACTCCCCACACGTTGAAACCATTCGCCACACACTGAAACCATTCCCCACACGCTGAAACCCTTCCCCACATACTGAACCCCCTTCCCCACACACTGAATCCCTTCCCCACACACTGAAACCCTTCCCCACACACTGAATCCCCTTCACCCCACACTGAAACACCTTCCACACACAGTGAAACCCCTTCCCCCCACACTGAAACCATTCCCCACACAGTGAATCCATTCCCCACACACTGAAAACACTTCCCCTCACAGTGAGACACCTTCCCCACACAGTGAATACCTTCCCAGCACACTGAAACCATTCCCCACACACTGATACCCCTTCCCCACACAGTGAAACCCCTTCCTCACACACTGAAACCCTTGCCCACTCACTGAAACCCGTCCCCACACACTGAAACCATTTCCCACACACTGAATGCCCTTCTCCACACACTGAAACCCCGTCCCCACACACTGAAACCCCTTCCCCACACACTGAAACCCTTCACCACACACTGAAACCCCTTCCCCACACACTGAAACTATTCCCCACACACTGAAACCCCTTCCCCACACATTGAAACATCTTCCCCACACACTGAGCCACATTTCCCAGACACTGAAACCCCTTCCACACACACTGAAACCCCTTCCCCACACACTGAAACCCCTTCCCCACACACTGAAACCATTCCCCACACACTGAATCCCCTTCCCCACTCCTTTTAGTTTCGGTGGCCGCAGCGTGGATAGCAGCGGAGGTGCGTGAACGGGCTTGCAGCTGAGAAGTCAATTTCAGCGTAAGTTTAAAAGTGAATTCCCTTTTGTTTTCGGAGGACCAGGGGACTGCTGGGTAAGGAAAAAGGTATATATTTGTGTGGTGGCTGTACCCGAGACACTACACGTGTAGTGTCTCCCACCCACCCTCCTCCTCTAACCATAAAAAAAAGTACTCTGGTGTGTTGATAAGGTAAGCTTTTTATTTAGGAAGTTCTGTCCGTTGGATTGCTAACCTAACAAGTTTTGACTTTTTGTTTTTCAGTAGATTTGTTGGGAATTTGGAATAGTGGGAATGGAGGTTAAGGCAGTTGCATGTTCCTCCTGCAGAATGTGGGAGGTAAGGGTCGCCAAGAGTGTCCCTGCTGACTGCATCTGTGGGAAGTGCACCCAACTCCAGCTCCTCGAGAACCGCGTTAGGGAACTGGAGCTGGAGCTGGATGAACTTCGGATCATTCGGGAGGCGGAGGAGGTTATTGAGAGGAGTTATGGGGAGGTAGTCACACCTCAGGTAAAAGAAGTAGGTAGATGGGTTACCGTCAGGGGAAGGAGAGGGAACCAGCAGGCAGTGCAGAGATCCCCTGTGGCCGTTTCCCTCAACAACAGGTATACCGTTTTGGATACTGTTGCGGGGGACGACTTACCAGGGGTAAGCAATGGGGTACAGATATCTGGCACAGAGTCTGTCCCTGTTGCTCAGAAGGGAAGGGGGAAGAGGAGCAGAACATTAGTCATTGGGGACTCCATAGTTAGGGGAACAGATAGGAGGTTCTGTGGGAACGAGACAGACTCACGGTTGGTATGTTGCCTCCCAGGTGCCAGGATTCGTGATGTCTCGGATCGTGTTTTTGGGATCCTTAATGGGGAGGGGGAGCAGCCCCAAGTCGTGGTCCACATAGGCACCAACGACATAGGTAGGAAGAGAGATGGGGATTTAAGACAGAAATTTAGGGAGCGAGGATGGAAGCTTAGAACGAGAACAAACAGAGTTGTTATCTCTGGGTTGTTGCCCGTGCCACGTGATAGCGAAGCGAGGAATAGGGAGAGAGAGGAGTTGAACACGTGGCTGCAGGGATGGTGCAGGAGGGAGGGTTTTGGTTTCCTGGATAATTGGGGCTCTTTCTGGGGTAGGTGGGACCTCTACAAACAGGATGGTCTACACCTGAACCAGAGGGGTACCAATATCCTGGGGGGGAGGTTTGCTCGTGCTCTTCGGGGGGGTTTAAACTAATTCAGCAGGGGAATGGGAACCTAAATTGTAGTGCCAGTGTACAGGATGTTGAGAGTAGTGAGGTCAGGGATATGGTTACAAGGACGCAAGAGGGCACTGGCAAGCAAGAACCTGGTTTAAAGTGTGTCTATTTCAACGCCAGGAGCATCCGGAATAAGGTGGGTGAGCTTGCAGCATGGGTTGGTACCTGGGATCTCGATGTAGTGGCCATTTCAGAGACATGGGTAGAGCAGGGGCAGGAATGGATGTTGCAGATTCCGGGATTTAGATGTTTCAGTAAGAACAGAGAAGATGGTAAAAGATGGGGGGGGTGTGGCATTGCTAATCAAGGAGAGTATTACAGCGACAGAAAGGACGTTTGAGGACTCGGCTACTGAGGTAGTATGGGCTGAGGTTAGAAACAGGAGAGGTGAGGTTACACTGTTGGGAGTCTTTTATAGACCTCCGAATAGTTCCAGAGATGTAGAGGAAAGGATAGCGAAGATGATTCTCGACAGGGGTGAGAGTAACAGGGTAGTTGTTATGGGGGACTTTAACTTTCCAAATATCGACTGGAAGTACTATAGTTCGAGTACTTTAGATGGGTCAGTTTTTGTCCAGTGTGTGCAGGAGGGTTTTCTGACACATTATGTAGACAGGCCAACCAGGAACGATGCCACATTGGATTTGGTACTGGGAAATGAACCCGGCCAGGTGTTAGATTTAGATGTAGGTGAGCACTTTGGTGATAGTGATCACAATTCGGTTAGGTTTACCTTAGCGATGGGCAGGGACAGGTATATACCGCAGGGCAAGAATTATAACTGGGGGAAAGGAAATTATGACGCGATTAGGCAAGATTTAGGATGAGTAGGATGGGGAAGGAAACTGCAGGGGATGGGAACAATCGAAATGTGGAGCTTATTCAAGGAGCAGCTACTGCGTGTCCTTGATAAGTATGTACCTGTGAGGCAGGGAGGAAGTTGTCGTGCGAGGGAGCCGTGGTTTACTAAAGAAGTTGAAGCGCTTGTCAAGAGGAACAAGAAGGCTTTTGTTAGGATGAGACGTGAAGGCTCAGTTAGGGCGCTTGAGAGCTACAAGCTAGCCAGGAAGGATCGAAAGGGAGAGCTAAGAAGAGCAAGGAGAGGACACGAGAAGTCATTGGCGGATAGGATCAGGGAAAACCCTAAGGCTTTCTATAGGTATATCAGGAATAAAAGAATGACTAGAGTTAGATTAGGGCCAATCAAGGATAGTAGTGGGAAGTTGTGTGTGGAATCAGAGGAGATAGGGGAAGTGTTAAATGAATATTTTGCGTCAGTATTTACAGTAGAGAAAGAAAATGTTGTTGAGAATACTGAGATTCAGGCTACGAGGCTAGATGGGATTGGGGTTCACAAGGAGGAGGTGTTAGCAATTTTGGAAAGTGTGAAAATAGATAAGTCCCCTGGGCCAGATGGGATTTATCCGAGGATTCTCTGGGAAGCTAGGGAGGAGATTGCAGAGCCTTTGTCCTTGATCTTTATGTCGTCATTGTCGACAGGAATAGTGCCGGAAGACTGGAGGATTGCAAATGTTGTCCCCTTGTTCAAGAAGGGGAGTAGAGACAGCCCTGGTAATTATAGACCTGTGAGCCTTACTTCGGTTGTGGGTAAAATGTTGGAAAAGTTTATAAGAGACAGGATTTATAATCATCTTGAAAAGAATAAGTACATTAGAGATAGTCAGCACGGTTTTGTGACGGGTAGGTCGTGCCTCACAAACCTTATTGAATTTTTCGAGAAGGTGACCAAACAGGTGGATGAGGGTAAAGCAGTGGATGTGGTGCATATGGATTTCAGTAAGGCGTTTGATAAGGTTCCCCACGGTAGGCTATTGCAGAAAATACGCAAGTATGGGGTTGAAGGTGATTTAGAGCTTTGGATCAGAAATTGGCTAGCTGAAAGAAGACATAGGGTGGTGGTTGATGGCAAATGTTCATCCTGGAGTTTAGTTACTAGTGGTGTACCGCAAGGATCTGTTTTGGGGCCACTGCTGTTTGTCATTTTTATAAATGACCTGGAAGAGGGTGTAGAAGGGTGGGTTAGTAAATTTGCAGATGACACTAAGGTCGGTGGAGTTGTGGATAGTGCCGAAGGATGTTGTCGGGTACAGAGAGACATAGATAGGCTGCAGAGCTGGGTTGAGAGATGGCAAATGGAGTTTAATGCGGAAAAGTGTGAGGTGATTCACTTTGGAAGGAGTAACAGGAATGCAGAGTACTGGGCTAATGGGAGGATTCTTGGTACTGTAGATGAACAGAGAGATCTTGGTGTCCAGGTGCATAAATCCCTGAAGGTTGCTAACCAGGTTAATAGGGCTGTTAAGAAGGCATATGGTGTGTTAGCTTTTATTAGTAGGGGGGTCGAGTTTCGGAGCCACGATGTCATGCTGCAGCTGTACAAAACTCTGGTGAGACCGCACCTGGAGTATTGCGTGCAGTTCTGGTCACCGCATTATAGGAAGGATGTGGAAGCTATGGAAAGGGTGCAGAGGAGATTTACTAGGATGTTGCCTGGTATGGAGGGAAGGTCTTACGAGGAAAGGCTGAGGGACTTGAGGTTGTTTTCGTTGGAGAGAAGGAGGAGGAGAGGTGACTTAATAGAGACATATAAGATAATCAGAGGGTTAGATAGGGTGGATAGTGAGCGTCTTTTTCCTCGGATGGTGATGGCAAACACGAGGGGACATAGCTTCAAGTTGAGGGGTGATAGATATCGGACAGATGTGAGAGGTAGTTTCTTTACTCAGAGAGTAGTAAGGGCGTGGAACGCCCTGCCTGCAGCAGTAGTAGATTCGCCAATTTTAAGGGCATTTAAGTGGACATTGGATAGACACATGGATGAAAATGGAATAGTGTAGGTCAGATGGTTTCACAGGGCGGCGCAACATCGAGGGCCGAAGGGCCTGTACTGCGCTGTAATGTTCTAAATTCTAAATTCAGAATCACCTTCCCCACACACTGAAATCCTTTCCCCACACACTGAAACCCTTCCCCACACACTGAGTCCCCTTCCCCAGACACTGAAGCACCTTCCCCACACAGTGAAACCCTTCGCCACACACTGAAACCCTTCCCCACACACTGAAACCCCTTCCACACACACAAACCCTTCCCCACACACTGAAACCCTTCCCCACACACTGAAACACCTTCCCCACACACTGAAACACATTCCACACATAGTGAAACCCCTCCCCACACACTGAAATCCTTCCCCACACACTGAAACCCCTTCCCCACACAGTGAAACCCCTTCCCCACACACTGAAACCCCTTCCCCACACAGTGAAACCCCTTCCCCACACACTGAAACCCTTTCCCCACACAGTGAAACCCCTTCCCCACACACTGAAACCCGTCCACACACACGGAAACCATTCCCCACGCACTGAAACCCCTTCCCCACACACTGAAACCCCCTCCCCACACACTGAAACTCCTTCCCCACATACTGAAACAACGTCCCCACACACTGAAACCCCTTCCCCAAACACTGAAACCCCTTCCCCACACAGTGAATCCCCTTCCCCACACACTGAAACACCTTCCCCACACACTGAAACCCTTGCCCCACACACTGAAACCATTCCCCACACACTGAAACCCCTTTCCCACACACTGAAACCCCTTCCACACACAGTGAAACACCTTCCCCACACTCTGAAACCCCTTCCCCACACACTGAAACCATTCCCCACACACTGAAACCCCTTGCCCACACACTGAAACCCCTTCCCCACACACTGAAACCACTTCCACACACAGAGAATCCCCTTCCCCACACACGGAAACCCCTTCCCCACTCACTGAAACCCCGTCCGCACACACTGAAACATCTTCCCCACACACTGAAAACCCATCCCCACACAGTGAAACTCCTTCCCCACACACTGAAATCCTTTCCCCACACACTGAAACTATTCCCCACACACTGAAACCCTTTCCCCACACAGTGAAACCCCTTCCCCACACACTGAAACCCTTTCAACACACACTGAAACCCGTCCCCACACACTGAAACCATTCCCCACGCACTGAAAGCCCTTCCCCACACACTGAAACCCCTTCCCCACACGCTGAAACCATTCCCCACACACTGAAACCATTCCCCACACACTGAAACCCTTCCCCACATACTGAAACCCCTTCCCCACACACTGTATCCCTTCCCCACACACTGAAACCCTTCCCCACACACTGAATCCCCTTCACCCCACACTGAAACACTATCCACACACAGTGAAACCCCTTCCCCACACACTGAAACCATTCCCCACACAGTGATTCCATTCCCCATACACTGAAAACACTTCCCCTCACAGTGGGACACCTTCCCCACACAATGAATACCTATCCTACACACTGAAACCCCTTCCCCACAAACTGAAACCCCGTCCCCACACAGTGAAACACCTTCCCCACACACTGAAACTCCTTCCGCAAACACCGAAACCCTTCCCCTCACACTGAAACCCATACCAACACACTGAAACCCTTCACCACACACTGAAACTCATTCCCCACACACTGAAACCCTTCCCCACACACTGAAACCCCTCCCCACACGCTGAAACCATTCCCCACACACTGAAACCATTCCCCACACGCTGAAACCCTCCCCACATACTGAAACCCCTTCCCCACACACTGAATCCCTTCCCCACACACTGAAACCCTTCCCCACACACTGAATCCCCTTCACCCCACACTGAAACACCTTCCACACACAGTGAAACCCCTTCCCCCCTCACTGAAACCATTCCCCACACAGTGAATCCATTCCCCACACACTGAAAACACTTCCCCTCACAGTGAGACACATTCCCCACACAGTGAATACCTTCCCAGCACACTGAAACCATTCCCCACACACTGATACCCCTTCCCCACACAGTGCAACCCCTTCCCCACACACTGAAACCCTTGCCCACACACTGAAACCCGTCCCCACACACTGAAACCATTTCCCACACACTGAATGCCCTTCCCCACACATTGAAACCCCGTCCCCACATACTGAAACCCCTTCCCCAGACACTGAAACCCTTCACCACACACTTAAACCCCTTCCCCACACACTGAAACCATTCCCCACACACTGAAACCCCTTCCCCACACAGTGAAACACCTTCCCCACACACTGAACCACAGGTTCAACCATAAGAGGGCGGCTTATGTTAGGATGAGACGTGAAGGCTCAGTTAGGGCGCTTGAGAGTTACAAGCTAGCCAGGAAGGATCTAAAGGGAGGGCTAAGAAGAGCAAGGAGAGGACACGAGAAGTCATTGGCGGATAGGATCAAAGAAAACCCTAAGGCTTTCTATAGGTATATCAGGAATAAACGAATGATAAGAGTTAGAACAGGGCCAATCAAGGATAGTAGTGGGAAGTTGTGTGCGGAATCAGAGGAGATAGGGGAAGCGTTAAATGAATATTTTTCGTCAGTATTTACAGTAGAGAAAGAAAATGTTGCCGAGGAGATTACTGAGATACAGCCTACTAGGCTAGATGGGATTGAGATTCACAAGGAGGAGGTGTTAGCAATTTTGGAAAGAGTGAAAATAGATAAGTCCCCTGGGCCAGATGGGATTTATCCTAGGATTCTCTGGGAAGCCAGGGAGGAGATTGCAGAGCCGTTGTTGTTGATCTTCAAGTCGTCATTGTCGACAGGAGTAGTGCCGGAGGACTGGAGGATAGCAAATGTTGTCCCCTTGTTCAAGAAGGGGAGTAGAGACAGCCCTGGTAATTATAGACCTGTGAGCCTTACTTCGGTTGTGGGTAAAATGTTGGAAAAGGTTATAAGAGACAGGATTTATAATCATCTTGAAAAGAATAAGTTCATTTGCGATAGTCAGCACGGTTTTGTGAAAGGTAGGTCGTGCCTCACAAACCTTATTGAGTTTTTCGAGAAGGTGACCAAACAGGTGGATGAGGGTAAAGCCGTGGATGTGGTGTATATGGATTTCAGTAAGTAGTTTGATAAGGTTCCCCACGGTAGGCTATTGCAGAAAATACGCAAGTATGGGGTTGAAGGTGATTTAGAGCTTTGGATCAGAAATTGGCTAGCTGAAAGAAGACAGAGGGTGGTGGTTGATGGCAAATGTTCATCCTGGAGTTTAGTTACTAGTGGTGTACCGCAAGGTTCTGTTTTGGGGCCACTGCTGTTTGTCATTTTTATAAACGACCTGGATGAGGGTGTAGAAGAGTGGGTTAGTAAATTTGCGGATGACACGAAGGTCGGTGGAGTTGTGGATAGTGTCGAAGGGTGTTGTATGGTACAGAGGGACATAGATAGGCTGCAGAGCTGGGCTGAGAGATGGCAAATGGAGTTTAATGCGGAGAAGTGTGAGGTGATTCACTTTGGAAGGAGTAACAGCAATGCAGAGTACTGGGCTAATGGGAAGATTCTTGGTAGTGTAGATGAGCAGAGAGATCTTGGTATCCAGGTACATAAATCCCTGAAAGTTGCTACCCAGGTTAATAGGGCTGTTAAGAAGGCATATGGTGTGTTAGCCTTTATTAGTAGGGGGATCGAGTTTCAGAGCCACGGGGTCATGATGCAGCTGTACAAAACTCTGGTGAGGCCGCACCTGGAGTATTGCGTGCAGTTCTGGACACCGCATTATAGGAAGGATGTCGAAGCTTTGGAAAGGGTGCAGAGGAGATTTACTAGGATGTTGCCTGGTATGGAAGGAAGGTCTTACGAGGAAAGGCTGAGGGACTTGGGGTTGTTTTCGTTAGAGAGAAGGAGGAGGAGAGGTGACTTAATAGAGACATACAAGATAATCAGAGGGTTAGATAGGGTGGATAGTGAGAGTCTTTTTCCTCGGATGAGGATGGCAAACACGAGGGGACATAGCTTTAAGTTGAGGGGTGAAAGATATAGGACAGATGTCAGAGGTAGTTTCTTTACGCAGAGAGTAGTAGGGGCGTGGAACGCCCTGCCTGCAACAGCAGTAGACTCGCCAACTTTAAGGGCATTTAAGTGGTCATTGGATAGACATATGGATGTAAATGGAATAGTGTAGGTCAGATGATCGGCGCAACATCGAGGGCCGAAGGGCCTGTACTGCGCTGTAATATTCTAAATTCTAAAATTCTAAATTCCCCAGAAACTGAAACACCTTCCACACACACTGAAACCCCTTCCCCACACACTGAAACCATTCCCCACATACTGAAAGCCCTTCCACACACACTGAAACCACTTCCCCACACACTGAAACCCCTTCCCCACACACTGAAACCATTCCCCACACACTGAAACCCCTTCCCCACACACTGAAACCCTTTCCCCACACACTGACACCCCTTCCCCACGAGAGAATCCCCTTCCCCACAAACTGAATCACCTTCCCCACACACTGAAATCCTTTCCCCACACACTGAAACCCTTCCCCACACACTGAGTCCCCTTCCCCACACACGGAAGCACCTTCCCCACACAGTGAAACACTTCGCCACACACTGAAACCCTTCCCCACACACTGAAACCCCTTCCACACACACAAACCCTTCCCCACACACTGAAACCCTTCCCCACACACTGAAACACCTTCCCCACACACTGAAACACATTCCACACATAGTGAAACCCCTCCCCACACACTGAAATCCTTCCCCACACACTGAAACCCCTTCCCCACACAGTGAAACCCCTTCCCCACACACTGAAACCCCTTCCCCACACACTGAAACCCCTTCCCCACACACTGAAACCCTTTCCCCACACAGTGAAACCCCTTCCCCACACACTGAAACCCGTCCCCACACACTGAAACCATTCCCCACGCACTGAAAACCCTTCCCCACACACTGAAACCCCCTCCCCACACACTGAAACTCCTTCCCCACACACTGAAACAACGATCCCACACACAGAAACCCCTTCCCCAAACACTGAAAGCCCTTCCCCACACAGTGGATCCCCTTCCCCACACATTGAAACACCTTCCCCACACACTGAAACCCTTGCCCCACACACTGAAACCATTCCCCACACACTGAAACCCCTTCCCCACACACTGAAACCCCTTCCCCACACAGTGAAACCCCTTCCCCACACACTGAAACCCTTTCGCCACACACGGAAACCCCTTTCATACACACTGAAACCCCTTCCACTCACACTGAAACCCCACCCCCACACACTGAAACCATTCCCCACACACTGAAACCCCTTCCACACACACTGAAACCCCTTCCCCACACTCTGAAACCCCTTCCCCACACACTGAAACCATTCCATACACACTGAAACCCCTTGCCCACACACTGAAACCCCTTCCCCACACACTGAAACCACTTCCCCACACACTGAAACCCCTTCCACACACACTGAAACCCCTTCCCCACACTCTGAAACCCCTTCCCCACACACTGAAACCATTCCATACACACTGAAACCCCTTGCCCACACACTGAAACCCCTTCCCCACACACTGAAACCACTTCCCCACACAGTGAAACACCTTCCCCACACACTGAAACTCCTTCCCCAAGCACCGAAACCCTTCCCCTCACACTGAAACCCATACCAACACACTGAAACCCTTCCCCACACACTGAAACTCATTCCCCACACACTGAAACCCTTCCCCACATACTGAAACCCCTCCCCACACGCTGAAACCATTCCCCACACACTGAAACCATTCCCCACATGCTGAAACCCTTCCCCACATACTGAAACCCCTTCCCCACACACTGAATCCCTTCCCCACACACTGAAACCCTTCCCCACACACTGAATCCCCTTCACCCCACACTGAAACACCTTCCACACACAGTGAAACCCCTTCCCCCCACACTGAAACCATTCCCCACACAGTGAATCCATTCCCCACACACTGAAAACACTTCCCCTCACAGTGAGACACCTTCCCCACACAGTGAATACCTTCCCAGCACACTGAAACCATTCCCCACACACTGATACCCCTTCCCCACACAGTGAAACCCCTTCCCCACACACTGAAACCCTTGCCCACACACTGAAACCCGTCCCCACACACTGAAACCATTTCCCACACACTGAATGCCCTTCCCCACACACTGAAACCCTTCACCATACACTGAAACCCTTTCCCCACACACTGATACCATTCCCCACACACTGAAACCCCTTCCCCACACAGTGAAACACCTTCCCCACACACTGAACCACATTCCCCAGAAACTGAAACCCCTTCCACACACACTGAAACCCCTTCCCCACACACTGAAACCATTCCCCACACACTGAAACCCCTTCCACACACACTGAGACCACTTCCCCACACACTGAAACCCCTTCCCCACACACTGAAACCATTTCCTACACACTGAAACCCCTTCCCCACACACTGAAACCCCTTCCCCACACACTGAAACCCCTTCCCCACGAGAGAATCCCCTTCCCCACACACTGAATCACCTTCCCCACACACTGAAATTCTTTCCCCACACACTGAAACCCTTCCCCACACACTGAGTCCCCTTCCCCACACACTGAAGCACCTTCCCCACACAGTGAAACCCTTCGCCACACACTGAAACCCTTCCCCACACACTGAAACCCCTTCCACACACACAAACCCTTCCCCACACACTGAAACCCTTCCCCACACACTGAAACACCTTCCCCACACACTGAAACACATTCCACACATAGTGAAACCCCTCCCCACACACTGAAATCCTTCCCCACACACTGAAACCGCTTCCCCACACAGTGAAACCCCTTCCCCTCACACTGAAACCCCTTCCCCACACACTGAAACCCCTTCCCCACACACTGAAACCCTTTCCCCACACAGTGAAACCCCTTCCCCACACACTGAAACCCGTCCCCACACACTGAAACCATTCCCCACGCACTAAAACCCCTTCCCCACACACTGAAACACATTCCACACATAGTGAAACCCCTCCCCACACACTGAAATCCTTCCCCACACACTGAATCCCCTTCCCCACACACTGAAACCATTCCCCACACACTGAAACCCCTTCCCCACACACTGAAACACCTTCCCCACACAGTGAAACCCCTTCCCCACACGCTGAAACCCTTCCCCCACACACAGAAACCCCTTTCATACACACTGAAACCCCTTCCACCCACACTGAAACACCACCCCCACACACTGAAACCCCTTCCCCACACACTGAAACCCCTTCCACACACACTGAAACCCCTTCCCCAAACTCTGAAACCCCTTCCCCACACACTGTAACCATTCCCCACACACTGAAACCCCTTGCCTACACACTGAAACCCCTTCCCCACACACTGAAACCACTTCCCCACACAGAGAATCCCCTTCCCCACACACGGAAACCCCTTCCCCACTCACTGAAACCCCGTCCGCACACACTGAAACATCTTCCCCACACACTGAAAACCCATCCCCACACAGTGAAACTCCTTCCCCACACACTGAAATCCTTTCCCCACACACTGAAACCATTCCCCACACACTGAAATCCCTTCCCCACACAGTGAAACCCCTTCCCCACACACTGAAACGCCTTCCCCACTCAGTGAAACCCCTTCCCCACACACTGAAACCCCTTCAACACACACTGAAACCCGTCCCCACACACTGAAACCATTCCCCACGCACTGAAAGCCCTTCCCCACACACTGAAACCCCTTCCCCACACACTGAAACACTTCCCCTCACACTGAAACAACGTCCCCACACACCGAATCCCCTTCCCCAAACACTGAAACCCCTTCCCCACACACTGAATCCCCTTCCCCACACAATAAAACCCCTTCCCCACACACTGAAACCCTTGCCCCACACACTGGAACCATGCTCCAAACACTGAAAACCCTTCCCCACACACTGAAACCCCTTCCCCACACAGTGAAACCCCTTCCCCACACACTGAAACCCTTTCTCCACACACGGAAACCCCTTCCCCACACACAGAAACCCCGTCCCCACCCACTGAAACATCTTCCCCACACACTGAAAACCCATCCCCACACAGTGAAACCTCTTCCCCACACACTGAAACCCCTTCCCCACACACTGAAACCCTTCCCCACACGCTGAAACCCCTACCCTACACACTGAAACCGATTCCCCACACACTGAAACCCCTTCCCCACACAGTGAAACACCTTCCCCACACTCTGAAACTCCTTCCCCACACACTGAAACCCTTCCCCACACACTGAAACGTTTCCCCACACACTGAATCCCCTTCACCCCACACTGAAACCCTTCCCCACACACTGAAACCCCTCCCCACACACTGAAATCCTTCCCCACACACAGAAACCCCTTCCCCACACGCTGGAACCATTCCCCACACACTGAAACCATTCCCCACACACTGAAACCCTTCCCCACATACTGAAACCCCTTCGCCACACACTGTATCCCTTCCCCACACACTGAAACCCTTCCCCACACACTGAATCCCCTTCACCCCACACTGAAACACCTTCCACACACAGTGAAACCCCTTCCCCACACACTGAAACCATTCCCCACACAGTGAATCCATTCCCCACACACTGAAAACACTTCCCCTCACAGTGGGACACCTTCCCCACACAATGAATACCTATCCTACACACTGAAACCCCTTCCCCACACACTGAAACCCCGTCCCCACACAGTGAAACACCTTCCCCACACACTGAAACTCCTTCCCCACACACTGGAACCCCTCCCCACACGTTGAAACCATTCCCCACACACTGAAACCATTCCCCACACGCTGAAACCCTTCCCCACATACTGAAACCCCTTCAGCACACACTGAATCCCTTCCCCACACACTGAAACACTTCCCCACACACTGAATCCCCTTCACCCCACACTGAAACACCTTCCACACACAGTGAAACCCCTTCCCCCCACACTGAAACCATTCCCCACACAGTGAATCCATTCCCCATACACTTAAAACACTTCCCCTCACAGTGAGACACCTTCCCCACACTGTGAATACCTTCCCTCAACACTGCAACCATTCCCCACACACTGATACCCCTTCCCCACACAGTGAAACCCCTTCCCCACACACTGAATCCCTTCCACACACACCGAAACCCTTCCCCTCACACTGAAACCCATAGCAACACACTGAAACCCTTCCCCACACACTGAAACCCATTCCCCACACACTGAAACCCCTCCCCACACGTTGAAACCATTCCCCACACACTGAAACCATTCCCCACACACTGAATCCCTTCCCCACACACTGAAACCCTTCCCCACACACTGAATCCCCTTCATCCCACACTGAAACACCTTCCACACACAGTGAAACCCCTTCCCCCCACACTGAAACCATTCCCCACACAGTGAATCCATTCCCCACACACTGAAGCACCTTCCCCACACAGTGAAACCCTTCGCCACACACTGAAACCCTTCCCCACACACTGAAACCCCTTCCACACACACAAACCGTTCCCCACACACTGAAATCCTTCCCCACACACTGAAACACCTTCCCCACACACTGAAACACATTCCACACATAGTGAAACCCCTCCCCACACACTGAAATCCTTCCCCACACACTGAAAACACTTCCCCACACAGTGAAACCCCTTCACCACACACTGAAAGTCCTTCCCCACACAGGGAAACCCCTCCCCACACACTGAAATCCTTCCCCACACACAGAAACCCATTCCCCACACGCTGAAACCATTCCCCACACACTGAAACCATTCCCCACACACTGAAACCCTTCCCCACATACTCAAACCCGTTCCCCACACTCTGAAACTCCTTCCCTACACACTGAAACCCTTCCCCACACACTGAAACCCTTCCCCACACACTGAATCCCCTTCACCCCACACTGAAACCCTTCCCAACACACTGAAACCCCTCCCCACACACTGAAATCCTTCCCCACACACGGAAACCCCTTCCCCACACGCTGAAACCATTCCCCACACACTGAAACCATTCCCCACAAACTGAAACCCTTCCCCACATACTGAAACCCCTTCCCCACACACTGTATCCCTTCCCCACACACTGAAACCCTTCCCCACACACTGAATCCCCTTCACCCCACACTGATACACCTTCCACACACAGTGAAACCCCTTCCCCACACACTGAAACCATTCCCCACACAGTGAATAAATTCCCCACACACTGAAAACACTTCCCCTCACAGTGGGTCACCTTCCCCACACAATGAATACCTATCCTACACACTGAAACCCCTTCCCCACACACTGAAATCCCGTCCCCACACAGTGAAACTCCTTCCCCTCACACTGAAACTCCTTCCCCACACACTGAAACCCCTCCCCACACGTTGAAACCATTCCCCACACACTGAAACCATTCCCCACACGCTGAAATCCTTCCCCACATACTGAAACCCCTTCCCCACACACTGAATCCCTTCCCCACACACTGAAACCCTTCCCCACACACTGAATCCCCTTCACCCCACACTGAAACACCTTCCACACACAGTGAAACCCCTTCCCCCCACACTGAAACCATTCCCCAGACAGTGAATCCATTCCCCACACACTGAAAACACTTCCCCTCACAGTGAGACACCTTCCCCACACAGTGAATACCTTCCCAGCACACTGTAACCATTCCCCACACACTGATACCCCTTCCCCACACAGTGAAACCCCTTCCCCACACACTGAATCGCTTCCCCACACACCGAAACCCTGCCACTCAAACTGAAACCCATACCAACACACTGAAACCATTCCCCACACACTGAAACTCATTCCCCACACACTGAAACCCCTTCCCCACACAGTGAAACCCCTTCCCCACACGCTGAAACCCTTCCCCCACACACAGTAACCCCTTTCATACACACTGAAACCCCTTCCACCCACACTGAAACACCACCCCCACACACTGAAACCCCTTCCCCACACACTGAAACCCCTTCCCCACACACTGAAACCACTTCCCCACACAGAGAATCCCCTTCCCCACACACGGAAACCCCTTCCCCACTCACTGAAACCCCGTCCGCACACACTGAAACATCTTCCCCACACACTGAAACCCCTTCCCCACTCAGTGAAACTCCTTCCCCACACACTGAAACCCCTTCCCCACACACTGAAACATCTTCCCCACACCCAGAAACCCCTACCCTACACACTGAAACCCCTTCCCCACACATTGAACCCCGTGCCGTCACAGTGAAACCCCTTCCCCACACACTGAATACCTTCCCCACACACTGAAACCATTCCCCACACACTGATACCCCTTCCCCACACAGTGAAACCCCTTCCCCACACACTGAAACCCTTCCCCACACACTGAAACCCGTCCCCACACACTGAAACCATTTCCCACACACTGAATCCCCTTCCCCACACACTGAAACCATTCCCCACACACTGAAACCCCTTCCCCACACACTGAAACCCCTTCCCCACACACTGAAACCCCTTCCCCACACGCTGAAACCCTTCCCCCACACACAGAAACCCCTTTCATACACACTGAAACCCCTTCCACCCACACTGAAACACCACCCCCACACACTGAAACCCCTTCCCCACACACTGAAACCCCTTCCACACACACTGAAACCCCTTCCCCACACTCTGAAACCCCTTCCCCACACACTGAAACCATTCCCCACACACTGAAACCCTTTGCCTACACACTGAAACCCCTTCCCCACACACTGAAACCACTTCCCCACACAGAGAATCCCCTTCCCCACACACGGAAACCCCTTCCCCACTCACTGAAACCCCGTCCGCACACACTGAAACATCTTCCCCACACACTGAAAACCCATCCCCACACAGTGAAACTCCTTCCCCACACACTGAAATCCTTTCCCCACACACTGAAACCATTCCCCACACACTGAAACCACTTCCCCACACAGTGAAACCCCTTCCCCACACACTGAAACGCCTTCCCCACTCAGTGAAACCCCTTCCCCACACACTGAAACCCCTTCAACACACACTGAAACCCGTCCCCACACACTGAAACCATTCCCCACGCACTGAAAGCCCTTCCCCACACACTGAAACCCCTTCCCCACACACTGAAACCCCTTCCCCACACACTGAAACACTTCCCCTCACACTGAAACAACGTCCCCACACACCGAATCCCCTTCCCCAAACACTGAAACCCCTTCCCCACACACTGAATCCCCTTCCCCACACAATAAAACCCCTTCCCCACACACTGAAACCCCTTCCCCACACAGTGAAACCCCTTCCCCACACACTGAAACCCTTTCTCCACACACGGAAACCCCTTCCCCACACACAGAAACCCCGTCCCCACCCACTGAAACATCTTCCCCACACACTGAAAACCCATCCCCACACAGTGAAACCTCTTCCCCACACACTGAAACCCCTTCCCCACACACTGAAACCCTTCCCCACACGCTGAAACCCCTACCCTACACACTGAAACCGCTTCCCCACACACTGAAACCCCTTCCCCACACAGTGAAACACCTTCCCCACACTCTGAAACTCCTTCCCCACACACTGAAACCCTTCCCCACACACTGAAACGTTTCCCCACACACTGAATCCCCTTCACCCCACACTGAAACCCTTCCCCACACACTGAAACCCCTCCCCACACACTGAAACCCCTCCCCCCACACAGAAACCCCTTCCCCACACGCTGGAACCATTCCCCACACACTGAAACCATTCCCCACACACTGAAACCCTTCCCCACATACTGAAACCCCTTCCCCACACACTGTATCCCTTCCCCACACACTGAAACCCTTCCCCACACACTGAATTCCCTTCACCCCACACTGAAACACCTTCCACACACAGTGAAACCCCTTCCCCACACACTGAAACCATTCCCCACAAAGTGAATCCATTCCCCACACACTGAAAACACTTCCCCTCACAGTGGGACACCTTCCCCACACAATGAATACCTATCCTACACACTGAAACCCCTTCCCCACACACTGAAACCCCGTCCCCACACAGTGAAACACCTTCCCCACACACTGAAACTCCTTCCCCACACACTGGAACCCCTCCCCACACGTTGAAACCATTCCCCACACACTGAAACCATTCCCCACACGCTGAAACCCTTCCCCACATACTAAAACCCCTTCAGCACACACTGAATCCCTTCCCCACACACTGAAACACTTCCCCACACACTGAATCCCCTTCACCCCACACTGAAACACCTTCCACACACAGTGAATCCATTCCCCATACACTTAAAACACTTCCCCTCACAGTGAGACACCTTCCCCACACAGTGAATACCTTCCCTCAACACTGCAACCATTCCCCACACACTGATACCCCTTCCCCACACAGTGAAACCCCTTCCCCACACACTGAATCCCTTCCACACACACCGAAACCCTTCCCCTCACACTGAAACCCATAGCAACACACTGAAACCCTTCCCCACACACTGAAACTCATTCCCCACACACTGAAACCCCTCCCCACACGTTGAAACCATTCCCCACACACTGAAACCATTCCCCACAGACTGAATCCCTTCCCCACACACTGAAACCCTTCTCCACACACTGAATCCCCTTCACCCCACACTGAAACACCTTCCACACACAGTGAAACCCCTTCCCCCCACACTGAAACCATTCCCCACACATTGAATCCATTCCCCACACACTGAAAACACTTCCCCTCACAGTGAGACACCTTCCCCACACAGTGAATACCTTCCCAGCACACTGAAACCATTCCCCACACACTGATACCCCTTCCCCACACAGTGAAACCCTTGCCGACACACTGAAACCCGTCCCCACACGCTGAAACCATTTCCCACACACTGAATGCCCTTCCCCACACACTGAAACCCCGTCCCCACACACTGAAACCCCTTCCCCACACACTGAAACCCTTCACCACACACTGAAACCCCTTCCCCACACACTGAAACCATTCCCCACACACTGAAACCCCTTCCCCACACAGTGAAACCCCTTCCCCACACACTGAAACCCTTGCCCACACACTGAAACCCGTCCCCACACACTGAAACCATTTCCCACACACTGAATGCCCTTCCCCACACACTGAAACCCCGTCCCCAGACACTGGAACCCTTCCCCACACACTGAAACACCTTCCCCATACATTGAAACCCCTTCCCCACACACTGAAACAGCTTCCCCACACACTGAAATACCATCCACACACAGTGAAACCCCTTCCCCCCACACTGAAACCATTCCCCACACAGTGAATCCATTCCCCATACACTTAAAACACTTCCCCTCACAGTGAGACACCTTCCCCACACAGTGAATACCTTCCCTCAACACTGCAACCATTCCCCACACACTGATACCCCTTCCCCACACAGTGAAACCCCTTCCCCACACACTGAATCCCTTCCACACACACCGAAACCCTTCCCCTCACACTGAAACCCATAGCAACACACTGAAACCCTTCCCCACACACTGAAACTCATTCCCCACACACTGAAACCCCTCCCCACACGTTGAAACCATTCCCCACACACTGAAACCATTCCCCACACACTGAACCACATTCCCCAGACACTGAAACCCCTTCCACACACACTGAAACCCCATCCCCACACACTGAAACCATTCCCCACACACTGAAACCCCTTCCACACACACTGAAACCACTTCCCCACACACTGAAACGCCTTCCCCACACACTGAAACCATTCCCCACACACTGAAACCCCTTCCCCACACACTGAAACCCCTTCCCCACGAGAGAATCCCCTTCCCCACACACTGAATCACCTTCCCCACACACTGAAATCCTTTCCCCACACACTGAAACCCTTCCCCACACACCGAGTCCCCTTCCCCACACACTGAAGCACCTTCCCCACACAGTGAAACCCTTCGCCACACACTGAAACCCTTCCCCACACACTGAAACCCCTTCCACACACACAAACCGTTCCCCACACACTGAAACCCTTCCCCACACACTGAAACACCTTCCCCACACACTGAAACACATTCCACACATAGTGACACCCCTCCCCACACACTGAAACCCTTCCCCACACACTGAAACCCCTTCCCCACACAGTGAAACCCCTTCCCCACACACTGAAAGTCCTTCCCCACACAGGGAAACCCCTCCCCACACACTGAAATCCTTCCCCACACACAGAAACCAATTCCCCACACGCTGAAACCATTCCCCACACACTGAAACCATTCCCCACACACTGAGACCCTTCCCCACATACTGAAACCCGTTCCCCACACTCTGAAACTCCTTCCCCACACACTGAAACCCTTCCCCACACACTGAAACCCTTCCCCACACACTGAATCCCCTTCACCCCACACTGAAACCCTTCCCCACACACTGAAACCCCTCCCCACACACTGAAATCCTTCCCCACACACAGAAACCCCTTCCCCACACGCAGAAACCATTCCCCACACACTGAAACCATTCCCCACAAACTGAAACCCTTCCCCACATACTGAAACCCCTTCCCCACACACTAATCCCTTCCCCACACACTGAAACCCTTCCCCACACACTGAATCCCCTTCACCCCACACTGATACACATTCCACACACAGTGAATCCATTCCCCACACACTGAAAACACTTCCCCTCACAGTGGGACACCTTCCCCACACAATGAATACCTATCCTACACACTGAAACCCCTTCCCCACACACTGAAACCCCGTCCCCACACAGTGAAACACCTTCCCCACACACTGAAACTCCTTCCCCACACACTGAAACCATTCCCCACACGCTGAAATCCTTCCCCACATACTGAAACCCCTTCCCCACACACTGAATCCCCTCCCCACACACTGAAACCCTTCCCCACACACTGAATCCCCTTCACCCCACACTGAAACACCTTCCACACACAGTGAAACCCCTTCCCCCCACACTGAAACCATTCCCCAGACAGTGAATCCATTCCCCACACACTGAAAACACTTCCCCTCACAGTGAGACACCTTCCCCACACAGTGAATACCTTCCCAGCACACTGAAACCATTCCCCACACACTGATACCCCTTCCCCACACAGTGAAACCCCTTCCCCACACACTGAATCCCTTCCCCACACACCGAAACCCTTCCACTCAAACTGAAACCCATACCAACACACTGAAACCATTCCCCACACACTGAAACTCATTCCCCACACACTGAAACCCTTCCCCACACACTGAAACCCCTCCCCTCACGTTGAAACCATTCCCCACACACTGAAACCATTCCCCACACGCTGAAACCCTTCCCCACATACTGAAACCCCTTCCCCACACACTGAATCCCTTCCCCACACACTGAAACCTGTCCCCACACACTGAATCCCCTTCACCCCACACTGAAACACCTTCCACACACAGTGAAACCCCTTCCCCCCACACTGAAACCATTCCCCACACAGTGAATCCATTCCCCACACACTAAAAACACTTCCCCTCACAGTGAGACACCTTCCCCACACAGTGAATACCTTCCCAGCACACTGAAACCATTCCCCACACACTGATACCCCTTCCCCACACACTGAAACCCCTTCCCCACACACCGAAACCCTTGCCCACACTCTGAAACCCGTCCCCACACACTGAAACCATTTCCCACACACTGAATGCCCTTCCCCACACACTGAAACCCCATCCCCACACACTGAAACCCCTTCCCCACACACTGAAACCCTTCACCACACACTGAAACCCCTTCCCCACACACTGAAACCATTCCGCACACACTGAAACCCCTTCCCCACACAGTGAAACACCTTCCCCACACACTGAACCACATTCCCCAGACACTGAAACCACTTCCACACACACTGAAACCCCTTCCCCACACACTGAAACCATTCCCCACACACTGAAACCCCTTCCACACACACTGAAACCACTTCCTCACACACTGAAACCCTTTCCCCACACACTGAAACCATTCCCCACACACTGAAACCCCTTCCCCACAAACTGAAACCCCTTCCCCACACACTGAAACCCCTTCCCCACGAGAGAATCCCCTTCCCCACACACTGAATCACCTTCCCCACACACTGAAATCCTTTCCCCACACACTGAAACCCTTCCCCACACACTGAGTCCCCTTCCCCACACACTGAAGCACCTTCCCCACACAGTGAAACCCTTCGCCACACACTGAAACCCTTCCCCACACACTGAAACCCCTTCCACACGCACAAACCCTTCCCCATACACTGAAACCCTTCCCCACACACTGAAACACCTTCCCCACACACTGAAACACATTCCACACATAGTGAAACCCCTTCCCCACACACTGAAACCCTTCCCCACACACTGAAACCCCTTCCACACACACAAACCCTTCCCCACACACTGAAACCCTTCCCCACACATTGAAACCCCCTCCCCACACATTGAAACCCCCTCCCCACACACTGAAACCCCTTCCCCACACAGTGAAACCCCTTCCCCACACACTGAAACTCCTTCCCCACACAGTGAAACCCCTTCCCTACACACTGAAACCCTTTCCCCACACAGTGAAACCCCTTCCCCAAACACTGAAACCCGTCCTCACACACTGAAACCATTCCCCACGCACTGAAACCCCGTACCCACACACTGAAACCCCCTCCCCACACACTGAAACTCCTTCCCCACACACTGAAACAACGTCCCCACACACAGAAACCCCTTCCCCAAACACTGAAACCCCTTCCCCACACAGTGAATCCCCTTCCCCACACACTGAAACACCTTCCCCACACACTGAAACCCTTGCCCCACACACTGAAGCCATTCCCCACACACTGAAACCCCTTCCCCACACACTGAAACCCCTTCCCCACACAGTGAAACCCCTTCCCCACACACTGAAACCCTTTCCCCACACACGGAAACCCCTTCCGCACACACTGAAACCCCGTCCCCACACACTGAAACATCTTCCCCACACACTGAAAACCCATCCCCACACACAGAAACCCCTTCCCCACACACTGAAACCCCTTCCCCACACAGTGAAACCCCTTCCCCACACACTGAAACCCTTTCCCCACACACGGACACCCCTTTCATACACACTGAAACCCCTTCCACACACACTGAAACCCCACCCCCACACACTGAAACCATTCCCCACACAGTGAAACCCCTTCCCCACACACTGAATACCTTCCCAACACACTGAAACCCTTCCCCACACACTGATACCAATTCCCCACACAGTGAAACCCCTTCCCCACACACTGAAACGCTTCCCCACACACTGAAACCCGTCGCCACACACTGAAACCATTTCCCACACACTGAAACCACTTCCCCACAAAGAGAATCCCCTTCCCCACTCACTGAAACCCCTTCCCCACACACGGAAACCCCTTCCCCACACACTGAATACCTTCCCAACACACTGAAACCCTTCCCCACACACTGATACCAATTCCCCACACAGTGAAACCCCTTCCCCACACACTGAAACGCTTCCCCACACACTGAAACCCGTCGCCACACACTGAAACCATTTCCCACACACTGAAACCACTTCCCCACAAAGAGAATCCCCTTCCCCACTCACTGAAACCCCTTCCCCACACACGGAAACCCCGTCCCCACACACTGAAACATCTTCCCCACACACTGAAAACCCATCCCCACACAGTGAAACCCCTTCTGCACACACTGAAACCCCTTCCCCACACACTGACACCCTTCCCCACACATTGAAACCCCTACCCTACACACTGAAACCCCTTCCCCACACACTGAAACCCCGTCCCCTCACAGTGAAACCCCTTCCCCACACACTGAAAACACTTCCCCTCACAGTGAGACACCTTCCCCACACAGTGAATACCTTCCCAGCACACTGAAACCATTCCCCACACACTGATACCCCTTCCCCACACAGTGAAACCCCTTCCCCACACACTGAATCCCTTCCCCACACACCGAAACCCTTCCCCTCAAACTGAAACCCATACCAACACACTGACACCATTCCCCACACACTGAAACTCATTCCCCACACACTGAAACCCTTCCCCACACACTGAAACCCCTTCCCCTCACGTTGAAACCATTCCCCACACACTGAAACCATTCCCCACACGCTGAAACCCTTCCCCACATACTGAAACCCCTTCCCCACACACTGAATCCCTTCCCCACACACTGAAACCTGTCCCCGCACACTGAATCCCCTTCACCCCACACTGAAACACCTTCCACACACAGTGAAACCCCTTCCCCCCACACTGAAACCATTCCCCACACAGTGAATCCATTCCCCACACACTGAAAACACTTCCCCTCACAGTGAGACACCTTCCCCACACAGTGAATACCTTCCCAGCACACTGAAACCATTCCCCACACACTGATACCCCTTCCCCACACCGTGAAACCCCTTCCCCACACACCGAAACCCTTGCCCACACTCTGAAACCCGTCCCCACACACTGAAACCATTTCCCACACACTGAATGCCCATCCCCACACTCTGAAACCCCATCCCCACACACTGAAACCCCTTCCCCACACACTGAAACCCTTCACCACACACTGAAACCCCTTCCCCACACACTGAAACCATTCCGCACACACTGAAACCCCTTCCCCACACAGTGAAACACCTTCCCCACACACTGAACCACATTCCCCAGACACTGAAACCCCTTCCACACACACTGAAACACCTTCCCCACACACTGAAACCATTCCCCACACACTGAAACCCCTTCCACACACACTGAAACCACTTCCTCACACACTGAAACCCCTTCCCCACACACTGAAACCATTCCCCACACACTGAAACCCCTTCCCCACACACTGAAACCCTTTCCCCACACACTGAAACCCCTTCCCCACGAGAGAATCCCCTTCCCCACACACTGAATCACCTTCCCCACACACTGAAATCCTTTCCCCACACACTGAAACCCTTCCCCACACACTGAGTCCCCTTCCCCACACACTGAAGCACCTTCCCCACACAGTGAAACCCTTCGCCACACACTGAAACCCTTCCCCACACACTGAAACCCCTTCCACACGCACAAACCCTTCCCCACACACTGAAACCCTTCCCCACACACTGAAACACCTTCCCCACACACTGAAACACATTCCACACATAGTGAAACCCCTTCCCCACACACTGAAACTCTTCCCACACACTGAAACCCCTTCCACACACACAAACCCTTCCCCACACACTGAGACCCTTCCCCACACATTGAAACCCCCTCCCCACACACTGAAACCCCTTCCCCACACAGTGAAACCCCTTCCCCACACACTGAAACTCCTTCCCCACACAGTGAAACCCCTTCCCTACACACTGAAACCCTTTCCCCACACAGTGAAACCCCTTCCCCAAACACTGAAACCCATCCCCACACACTGAAACCATTCCCCACGCACTGAAACCCCGTCCCCACACACTGAAACCGCCTCCCCACACACTGAAACTCCTTCCCCACACACTGAAACAACGTCCCCACACACAGAAACCCCTTCCCCAAACACTGAAACCCCTTCCCCACACAGTGAATCCCCTTCCCCACACACTGAAACACCTTCCCCACACACTGAAACCCTTGCCCCACACACTGAATCCATTCCCCACACACTGAAACCCCTTCCCCACACACTGAAACCCCTTCCCCACACAGTGAAACCCCTTCCCCACACACTGAAACCCTTTCCCCACACACGGAAACCCCTTCCGCACACACTGAAACCCCGTCCCCACACACTGAAACATCTTCCCCACACACTGAAAACCCATCCCCACACAGAGAAACCCCTTCCCCACACACTGACACCCCTTCCCTACACAGTGAAACCCCTTCCCCACACACTGAAACCCTTTCCCCACACACGGACACCCCTTTCATACACACTGAAACCCCTTCCACACACACTGAAACCCCACCCCCACACACTGAAACCATTCCCCACACAGTGAAACCCTTCCCCACACACTGAATACCTTCCCAACACACTGAAACCCTTCCCCACACACTGATACCAATTCCCCACACAGTGAAACCCCTTCCCCACACACTGAAACGCTTCCCCACACACTGAAACCCGTCGCCACATACTGAAACCATTTCCCACACACTGAAACCACTTCCCCACAAAGAGAATCCCCTTCCCCACTCACTGAAACCCCTTCCCCACACACGGAAACCCCGTCCCCACACACTGAAACATCTTCCCCACACACTGAAAACCCATCCCCACACAGTGAAACCCCTTCTGCACACACTGAAACCCCTTCCCCACACACTGAAACCCTTCCCCACACATTGAAACCCCTACCCTACACACTGAAACCCCTTCCTCACACACTGAAACCCCGTCCCCTCACAGTGAAACCCCTTCCCCACACACTGAATACCTTCCCCACACACTGAAACCCTTCCCCACACACTGAAACCCGTCCCCACACACTGAAACCATTTCCCACACACTGAATCCCCTTCCCCACACACTGAAACCCCGTCCCCACACACTGAACCCCCTTCCCCACATACTGAAACCCTTCCCCACACACTGAAACCCCTTCCCCACACACTGAAACCATTCCCCACACACAGAAACCCCTTCCCCACACAGTGAAACCCCTTCCCCACACACTGAAACCATTCCCCACACACTGAAACCCCTTCCCCACACACTGAACCACATTCCCCACACACTGAATCCCCTTCCACACAAACTGAAACAACTTCCCCACACACTGAAACCATTCCCCACACACTGAAACCCCTTCCACACACACTGAAACCCCTTCCCCACACACTGAAACCCCTCCCCACACACTGAAAGCATTCCCCACACACAGAAACCCCTTCCCCCCACACTGAAACACCTTCCCCACACACTGAAACCCCTTCCCCAAACAGAGAATCCCCTTCCCCACACACTGAAACCCCGTCCCCACACACTGAAACCCCTTCCCCACACACTGAAACCATTCCCCACACACAGAAACCCCTTCCCCACAAAGTGAAACCCCTTCCCCACACACTGAAACCATTCCCCACACACTGAAACCCCTTCCCCAGACACTGAAAAACATTCCCCACACACTGAATCCCCTTCCACACACACTGAAACCCCGTCCCCACACACTGAAACCATTCCCCACACACTGAAACCGCTTCCACACACACTGAAGCCCCTTCCCCACACACTGAAACCCCTCCCCCACACAGAGAATCCCCTTCCCCACACACTGAATCACCTTCCCCACACACTGAAAATCTTTCCCCACACACTGAATCAATTCCCCACACACGGAAACCCCTTCCCCACACACGGAAACCCCTTCCCCACACACTGGAACCATTCCCCACACACAGAAACCCCTTCCCCACACAGTGAAACCCCTTCCCCACACACTGAAACCATTCCCAACACACTGAAACCCCTTCCCCACACACTGAAACCCTTCCCCACACATTAAAACCACTACCCTACACACTGAAACCCCTTCCCCACACACTGAAACCCCGTCCCCTCACAGTGAAACCCCTTCCCCACACACTGAATACCTTACCCACACACTGAAACCATTCCCCACACACTGCTACCCCTTCCCCACCCAGTGAAACCCCTTCCCCACACACTGAAACCCTTCCCCAAACACTGAAACCCGTCCCCACACACTGAAACCATCTCCCACACACTGAATCCCCTTCCCCACACACTGAAACCCCGTCCCCACACACTGAACCCCCTTCCCCACACACTGAAACCCTTCACCACACACTGAAACCATTCCCCACACACAGAAACCCCTTCCCCACACAGTGAAACCCCTTCCCCACACACTGAAACCATTCCCCACACACTGAATCCCCTTCCACACACACTGAAACAACTTCCCCACACACTGAAACCATTCCCCACACACTGAAACCCCTTCCACACACACTGAAACCCCTTCCCCACACACTGAAACCCCTTCCCCACACACTGAAACCATTCCCCACACACTGAAACCCCTTCCCCTCACACTGAAACCCCTTCCCCAAAGAGAGAATCCCCTTCCCCACACACTGAAATTCTTTCCCCACACACTGAATCAATTCCACACACACGGAAACCCCTTCCCCACACACGGAAACCCCTTCCCCACACACTGAAACCCCGTCCCCACACACTGAAACCCCTTCCCCACACACTGAAAACCTTCCCCACACACTGAAACCCCTACCCTACACACTGAAACCTCTTCCCCACACACTGAAACCCCTTCCCCACTCACTGAATACCTTCCCCACACATTGAAACCATTCCCCACACACTGATACCCCTTCCCCACACACTGAAACCCCATCCCCACACACTGAAACCCTTCCCCACACACTGAAACCCCTTCCCCACACCCTGAAACCATTCCCCACACACAGAAACCCCTTCCCCACACAGTGAAACCCCTTCCCCACACACTGAAACCATTTCCCACACACTGAAATCCCTTCCCCACACACTGAAAAACATTCCCCACACACTGAATCCCCTTCCACACACACTGAAACCCCGTCCCCACACACTGAAACCATTCCCCACACACTGAAACCGCTTCCACACACACTGAACCATTCCACACACACAGAAACCCCTTCCCCACACACTGAAACCCCTTCCCCACACACTGAAACCCCTCCCCCACACACTGAATCACCTTCCCCACGCACTGAAAATCTTTCCCCACACACTGAATCAATTCCCCACACACGGAAACCCCTTCCCCACACACTGAAACCCCTTCCCCACACACTGAATCCCCGTCCCCACACACTGAAACCCCTTCCCCACACACTGAAACCCTTCCCCACACACTGAAACCCCTTCCCCACACACTGAAACCATTCCCCACACACAGAAAACCCTTCCCCACACAGTGAAACCACTTCCCCACACACTGAAACCATTCCCAACACACTGAAACCCCTTCCCCACACACTGAACCGCATTCCCCATACACTGAATCCCCTTCCACACACACTGAAACCCCTTCCCCACACACTGAAACCATTCCCCACACACTGAAACCCCTTCCACACACACTGAAACCCCTTCCCCACACACTGAATCCCCTTCCACACACACTGAAACAACTTACCCACACACTGAAACCATTCCCCACACACTGAAACCCCTTCCACACACACTGAAACCCCTTCCCCACACACTGAAACCCCTTCCCCACACACTGAAACCATTCCCCACACACAGAAACCCCTTCCCCACACACTGAAACCCCTTCCCCACACACTGAAACCCCTTCCCCAAACAGAGAATCCCCTTCCCCATACACTGAATCACCTTCCCCACACACTGAAATTCTTTCCCCACACACTGAATCAATTCCACACACACGGAAACTCCTTCCCCACACACGGAAACCCCTTCCCCACACACTGAAACCCCGTCCCCACACACTGAAACCCCTTCCCCACACACTGAAATCCTTCCCCACACACTGAAACCCCTACTCTACACACTGAAACCTCTTCCCCACACACTGAAACCCCTTCCCCACACACTGAATACCTTCCCCACACATTGAAACCATTCCCACACACTGATACCCCTTCCCCACACAGTGAAACCCCTTCCCCACACACTGAAACCCTTCCCCACACACTGAAACCCGTCCCCACACACTGAAACCATTTCCCACACACTGAATCCCCTTCCCCACACACTGAAACCCCGTTCCCACACACTGAAACCCCTTCCCCACACACTGAAACCCTTCCCCACACACTGAAACCCCTTCCCCACACACTGAAACCATTCCCCACACACAGAAACCCCTTCCCCACACAGCGAAACCCCTTCCCCACACACTGAAAAACATTCCCCACACACTGAATCCCCTTCCACACACACTGAAACCCCGTCCCCACACACTGAAACCATTCCCCACACACTGAAACGGCTTCCCCACACACTGAAACCATTCCCCACACACAGAAACCCCTTCCCCACACACTGAAACCCCTTCCCCACACACAGAAACCCCTCCCCCACACAGAGAATCCCCTTCCCCACACACTGAATCACCTTCCCCACACACGGAAACCCCTTCCCCACACACTGAAACCCCGTCCCCACACACTGAAACCCCTTCCCCACACACTGAAACCCTTCCCCACACACTGAAACCCCTACCCTTCACACTGAAATCCCTTCCCCACACACTGAATACCTTCCCAACACACTGAAACCATTCCCCACACACTGATACCAATTCCCCACACAGTGAAACCCCTTCCCCACACACTGAAACGCTTCCCCACTCACTGAAATCCGTCCCCACACACTGAAACCATTTCCCACACACTGAAACCACTTCCCCACACAGAGAATCCCCTTCCCCACACACTGAATCACCTTCCCCACGCACTGAAATCCTTTCCCCACACACTGAAACAATTCCCCACACACTGAAACCCCTTCCCCACTCACGGAAACCCCTTCCCCACACACTGAAGGCCCTTCCCCACACACTGAAACATCTTCCCCACACACTGAAAACCCATCCCCACACAGTGAAACCCCTTCCCCACACACTGAAACCCCTTCCCCACACACTGAAACCCTTCCCCACACACTGAAACCCCTACCCTACACACAGAAACCCCTTCCCCACACACTGAAAACCCCGACCCTCACAGTGAAACCCCTTCCCCACACACTGAATACCTTCCCCACACATTGAAACCATTCCCCACACACTGATACCCCTTCCCCACACAGGGAAACCCCTTCCCCACACACTGAAACCCTTCCCCACACACTGAAACCCGTCCCCACACACTGAAACCATTTCCCACACATTGAATCCCCTTCCCCACACACTGAAACCCCTTCCCCACACACTGAAACCCCTTCCCCACACACTGAAACCCTTCCCCACACACTGAAACCCCTTCCCCACACACTGAAACCATTCCCCACACACAGAAACCCCTTCCCCACACAGTGAAACCCCTTCCCCACACACTGAAACCATTCCCCACACACTGAAACCCCTTCCCCAAGCAGTGAACCACGTTCCCCACACACTGAATCCCCTTCCACACACACTGAAACCCCTTCCCCACACACTGAAACACATTCCACACACAGTGAAACCCCTCCCCACACACTGAAACACTTCCCCACACACTGAAACCCCTTCACCCCACACAGAAACCCCTTCCCCACACAGTGAAACCCCTTCCCCACACACTGAAACCATTCCCCACACACAGAAACCCCTTCCCCACACAGTGAAACCCCTTCCCCACACACTGAAACCATTCCCCACACACTGAAACCCCTTCCCCAAGCAGTGAACCACGTTCCCCACACACTGAATCCCCTTCCACACACACTGAAACCCCTTCCCCACACACTGAAACCCATCCCCACACACAGAAACCCCTTCCCCACACACTGAAACTCCTTCCTCATACACACTGAAATTCCATCCCCACACACTGAAACCCCTTCCCCAGACACTGGAACCCTTCCCCACACACTGAAACCCTTCCCCACACACTGAAACACCCTCCCCATACATTGAATCCCCTTCCACACACACTGAAACAGCTTCCCCACACACTGAAACCCCTTCCCCATCACTGAAACACCCTCCCCACACACTGAAACAACTTCCCCACACACTGAAATATATTCACCACACACTGAATCCCCTTCCACACATACTGAAACACATCCTCACACACTGAAACACCTTCCCCACACTCTGAAACCCCTTCCCCACAAACACTGAAACATCTTCCCCACACACTGAAACAACTTCCCCACACACTGAAATACCATCCCCACACACTGAAACACCTTCCCCACACACTGAAACCCCTTCCCCACAAACACTGAAACATCTTCCCCACACACTGAAACACCTTCCCCACACACTGAAATGCCATCCCCACACACTGAAACACCTTCCCCACACACTGAAACACCTTCCCCACACACTGAAACACCTTCCCCACACACTGAAACACCTTCCTCACACAGACTGAAATTCCATCCCCACACACTGAAACACCTTTCCTACACACTGAAATCCCTTCCCCACACACTGAAACCCTTCCCCACACTGTGAAACCCCTACCGCACCCACTGAAACCCCTACCCCACACACTGAAACCCCTTCACCAGACACTGAAACACCTTCCCCACACACTGAAACCCCTTCTGCACACATTGAAACCCATTCCCACAAACTGAAACCCATCCCTACAAACTGAAACCCCTTCCCCACACACTGAAACACATCCCCACACACTGAAACACATCCCCACGCACTGAAACACGTTCCCCACACATTGAAACCCCTTCCGCACACAATGAAACCCATCCCCACAAACTGAAACCCATCCTCACACACTGAAACCCATTCCCTGCACAATGATACCCCTTCCCCACACACTGAAACCCCTTCCGCACAGGCTGAAACACCTTCCCCACACACAGAAACCCCTTCCGCACACACTGAAACCCATCCCCACACACTGAAACACCTTCCTCACACAGACTGAAATTCCATCCCCACACACTGAAACACCTTTCCTACACACTGAAACCCCTTCCCCAGACACTGGAACCCTTCCCCACACACTGAAACACCTTCCCCATACATTGAAACCCCTTCCCCACACACTGAAACAGCTTTCCCACACACTGAAATACCATCCCCACACACTGAAACACCTTCCCCACACACTGAAACCCCTTCCCCACAAACACTGAAACATCTTCCCCACAAACTGAAACACCTTCCCCACACACTGAAACACCTTCCCCACACACTGAAATCCCTTCCCCACACACTGAAACCCTTCCCCACACTGTGAAACCCCTACCCCACCCACTGAAACCCCTACCCCACACACTGAAACCCCTTCACCATACACTGAAACACCTTCACCACACAGAAACCCCTTCTGCACACATTGAAACCCATTCCCACAAACTGAAACCCATCCCCACAAACTGAAACCCCTTCCCCACACACTGAAACACATCCCCACACACTGAAACACATCCCCACGCACTGAAACACCTTCCCCACACATTGAAGCCCCTTCCCTACACACTGAAACGCCTTCCCCACACACTGAAACACCTTCCCCACACACTGAAATCCCTTCCCGACACACTGAAACCCTTCCCCACACTGTGAAACCCCTACCCCACTCACTGAACCACCTTCCCCACACACTGAAACCCCTTCCCCACACACTGAAACATCTTTCCCACACACTGAAACCCCTTCCGCACACAATGAAACCCATCCCCACAAACTGAAACCCATCCTCACACACTGAAACCCATTCCCTGCACACTGATACCCCTTCCCCACACACTGAAACCCCTTCCGCACAGACTGAAACCCATCCCCACACACAGAAACCCCTTCCGCACACACTGAAACCCATCCCCACACACTGAAACACCTTCCTCACACAGACTGAAATTCCATCCCCACGCACTGAAACACCTTTCCTACACACTGAAACCCCTTCCCCAGACACTGGAACCCTTCCCCACACACTGAAACACCTTCCCCATACATTGAAACCCCTTCCCCACACACTGAAACAGCTTCCCCACACACTGAAAACCCTTCCCCACACACTGAAACACTTCCCCGCACACTGAAACAACTTCCCCGCACACTGAAACAACTTCCCCACACACTGAAACACCTTCCTCACACACTGAAACCCCTTCCCCACACACAGAAACCCCTTCCCCACACACTGAAACACCTTCCGCACACACTGAAACACATCCCCACACACTGAAACACCTTCCCCACACACTGGAACCCTTCCCCACACACTGAAACACCCTCCCCATACATTGAATCCCCTTCCACACACACTGAAACAGCTTCCCCACACACTGAAATCCCTTCCCCATCACTGAAACACCCTCCCCACACACTGAAACAACATCCCCACACACTGAAAAACATTCACCACACACTGAATCCCCTTCCGCACACACTGAAACACATCCTCACACACTGAAACGCCTTCCCCACACTCTGAAACCCCTTCCCCACAAACACTGAAACATCTTCCCCACACACTGAAACAACTTCCTCACACACTGAAATACCATCACCACACACTGAAACCCCTTCCCCACAAACACTGAAACATCTTCCCCACACACTGAAACACCTTCCCCACACACTGAAATACCATCCCCACACACTGAAACACCTACCCTACACACTGAAAAATATTCACCACACACTGAATCCCCTTCCACACATACTGAAACACATCCTCACACACTGAAACACCTTCCCCACACTCTGAAACCCCTTCCCCACCAACACTGAAACATCTTCCCCACACACTGAAACAACTTCCCCACACACTGAAACAACTTCCCCACACACTGAAACAACTTCCCCACACACTGAAACCCCTTCCCCACAAACACTGAAACATCTTCCCCACACACTGAAACACCATCCCCACACACTGAAATGCCATCCCCACACACTGAAACAACTTCCCCACACACTGAAACACCTTCCACACACACTGAAACCCTTCCCCACACTGTGAAACCCCTACCGCACCCACTGAAACCCCTACCCCACACACTGAAACCCCTTCACCAGACACTGAAACACCTTCCCCACACACTGAAACCCCTTCTGCACACATTGAAACCCATTCCCACAAACTGAAACCCATCCCCACAAACTGAAACCCCTTCCCCACACACTGAAACACATCCCCACACGCTGCAACACATCCCCACGCACTGAAACACCTTCCCCACACATTGAAACCCCTTCCGCACACAATGAAACCCATCCCCACAAACTGAAACCCATCCTCACACACTGAAACCCATTCCCTGCACAATGATACCCCTTCCCCACACACTGAAACCCCTTCCGCACACACTGAAACCCATCCCCACACACTGAAACACCTTCCTCACACAGACTGAAATTCTATCCCCACACACTGAAACACCTTTCCTACACACTGAAACCCCTTCCCCAGACACTGGAACCCTTCCCCACACACTGAAACACCTTCCCCATACATTGAAACCCCTTCCCCACACACTGAAACAGCTTCCCCACACACTGAAATACCATCCCCACACACTGAAACAGCTTCCCCACACACTGAAACCCCTTCCCCACAAACACTGAAACATCTTCCCCACAAACTGAAACACCTTCCCCATACACTGAAACACCTTCCCCACACACTGAAATCCCTTCCCCACACACTGAAACCCTTCTCCACACTGTGAAACCCCTACCCCACCCACTGAAACCCCTACCCCACACACTGAAACCCCTTCACCATACACTGAAACACCTTCCCCACACAGAAACACCTTCTGCACACATTGAAACCCATTCCCACAAACTGAAACCCATCCCCACAAACTGAAACCCCTTCCCCACACACTGAAACACATCCCCACACACTGAAACACATCCCCACGCACTGAAACACCTTACCCACACATTGAAGCCCCTTCCCTACACACTGAAACGCCTTCCCCACACACTGAAACACCTTCCCCACACACTGAAATCCCTTCCCGACACACTGAAACAATTCCCCACACTGTGAAACCCCTACCCCACTCACTGAACCACCTTCCCCACACACTGAAACCCCTTCCCCACACACTGAAATACCTTTCCCACACACTGAAACCCCTTCCGCACACAATGAAACCCATCCCCACAAACTGAAACCCATCCTCACACACTGAAACCCATTCCCTGCACACTGATACCCCTTCCCCACACACTGAAACCCCTTCCGCACAGACTGAAACCCATCCCCACACACAGAAACCCCTTCCGCACACACTGAAACCCATCCCCACACACTGAAACACCTTCCTCACACAGACTGAAATTCCATTCCCACACACTGAAACACCTTTCCTACACACAGAAACCCCTTCCCCAGACACTGGAACCCTTCCCCACACACTGAAACACCTTCTCCATACATTGAAACCCCTTCCCCACACACTGAAACAGCTTCCCCACACACTGAAAACCCTTCCCCACACACTGAAACACTTCCCCGCACACTGAAACAACTTCCCCACACACTGAAACAACTTCCCCACACACTGAAACACCTTCCCCACACACTGAAACCCCTTCCCCACACACTGAAACCCCTTCCCCACACACTGAAACACCTTCCGCACACACTGAAACACATCCCCACAAACTGAAACACCTTCCCCACACACTGGAACCCTTCCCCACACACTGAAACACCCTCCCCATACATTGAATCCCCTTCCGCACACAATGAAACCCATCCCCACAAACTGAAACCCATCCTCACACACTGAAACCCATTCCCTGCACACTGATACCCCTTCCCCACACACTGAAACCCCTTCCGCACAGACTGAATCCCATCCCCACACACAGAAACCCCTTCCGCACACACTGAAAACCATCCCCACACACTGAAACACCTTCCTCACACAGACTGAAATTCCATCCCCACACACTGAAACACCTTTCCTACACACTGAAACCCCTTCCCCAGACACTGGAACCCTTCCCCACACACTGAAACACCTTCCCCATACATTGAAACCCCTTCCCCACACACTGAAACAGCTTCCCCACACACTGAAAACCCTTCCCCACACACTGAAACACTTCCCCGCACACTGAAACAACTTCCCCACACACTGAAACAACTTCCCCACACACTGAAACACCTTCCCCACACACTGAAACCCCTTCCCCACACACAGAAACCCCTTCCCCACACACTGAAACACCTTCCGCACACACTGAAACACATCCCCACACACTGAAACACATCCCCACACACTGAAACACCTTCCCCACACACTGGAACCCTTCCCCACACACTGAAACACCCTCCCCATACATTGAATCCCCTTCCACACATACTGAAACAGCTTCCCCACACACTGAAATCCCTTCCCCATCACTGCAACACCCTCCCCACACACTGAAACAACATCCCCACACACTGAAAAACATTCACCACACACTGAATCCCCTTCCGCACACACTGAAACACATCCTCACACACTGAAACGCCTTCCCCACACTCTGAAACCCCTTCCCCACAAACACTGAAACATCTTCCCCACACACTGAAACAACTTCCCCACACACTGAAATACCATCACCACACACTGAAACCCCTTCCCCACAAACACTGAAACATCTTCCCCACACACTGAAACACCTTCCCCACACACTGAAATACCATCCCCACTCACTGAAACACCTTCCCTACACACTGAAACACCTTCCCCACACACTGAAACACCTTCCCCACACACTGAAATCCCTTCCCCACACACTGAAACGCCTTCCCCACACACTGATACACCTTCCCCACACACTGAAATCCCTCCCCGACACACTGAAACCCTTCCCCACACTGTGAAACCCCTACCCCACACACTGAAACACCTTCCCCACACACTGAAACCCCTTCACCACACACTGAAACACCTTTCCCACACACTGAAACCCCTTCCGCACACAATGAAACCCATCCCCACAAACTGAAACCCCTCCTCACACACTGAAACCCATTCCCTGCACACTGATACCCCTTCCCCACACACTGAAACCCCTTCCGCACGGACTGAAACCCATCCCCACACACAGAAACCCCTTCCGCACACACTGAAATCCATCCCCACACACTGAAACACCTTCCTCACACAGACTGAAATTCCATCCCCACACACTGAAACACCATTGACACACACTGAAACCCCTTCCCCAGACACTGGAACCCTTCCCCACACACTGAAACACCTTCCCCATACATTGAAACCCCTTCCCCACACACTGAAACAGCTTCCCCACACACTGAAACTCCTTCCGCACACAATGAAACCCATCCCCACACACTGAAACAACTTCCCCACACACTGAAACTCCTTCCGCACACAATGAAACCCATCCCCACAAACTGAAACCCATCCTCACACACTGAAACCCATTCCCTGCACACTGATACCCCTTCCCCACACACTGAAACCCCTTCCGCACAGACTGAAACCCATCCCCACACACAGAAACCCCTTCCGCACACACTGAAACCCATCCCCACACACTGAAACACCTTGCTCACACAGACTGAAATTCCATGCCCACACACTGAAACACCTTTCCTACACACTGAAACCCCTTCCCCAGACACTAGAACCCTTCCCCACACACTGAAACACCTTCCCCATATATTGAAACCCCTTCCCCACACACTGAAGCAGCTTCCCCACACACTGGAAAGCCTTCCCCACACACTGAAACACTTCCCCGCACACTGAAACAACTTCCCCACACACTGAAACAACTTCCCCACACACTGAAACACCTTCCCCACACACTGAAACCCCTTCCCCACACACAGAAACCCCTTCCCCACACACTGAAACACCTTCCGCACACACTGAAACACCTTCCGCACACACTGAAACACATCCCCACACACTGAAACACCTTCCCCACACACTGGAACCCTTCCGCACACACTGAAACTGCCTCCCCATACATTGAATCCCCTTCCACACACACTGAAACAGCTTCCCCACACACTGAAATCCCTTCCCCATCACTGAAACACCCTCCACACACACTGAAACAACATCCCCACACACTGAAAAACATTCACCACACACTGAATCCCCTTCCGCACACACTGAAACACATCCTCACACACTGAAACGCTTTCCCCACACTCTGAAACCCCTTCCCCACAAACACTGAAACATCTTCCCCACACACTGAAACAACTTCCCCACACACTGAAATACCATCACCACACACTGAAACCCCTTCCCCACAAACACTGAAACATCTTCCCCACACACTGAAACACCTTCCCCACACACTGAAATACCATCCCCACACACTGAAACACCTTCCCTACACACTGAAACACCTTCCCCACACACTGAAAGCCCTTCCCCACACACTGAAACCCATCCCCACACACTGAAACACCTTCCCCACACACTGAAATCCCTTCCCCACACACTGAAACCCTCCCCACACTGTGAAACCCCTACCCCACCCACTGAAACCCCTACCCCACACACTGAAAACCCTTCACCATACACTGAAACACCTTCCCCACACACTGAAACCCCTTCTGCACACATTGAAACCCATTCCCACAAACTGAAACCCATCCCCACAAACTGAAACCCCTTCCCCACACACTGAAACACATCCCCACACACTGAAACACATCCCCACGCACTGAAACACCTTCCCCTCACATTGAAACCCCTTCCCCACACACTGAAACGCCTTCCCCACACACTGATACACCTTCCCCACACACTGAAATCCCTTCCCGACACACTGAAACCCTTCCCCACACTGTGAAACCCCTACCCACACACTGAAACACCTTCCCCACACACTGAAACCCCTTCACCACACACTGAAACACATCCCCACACACTGAAACCCCTTCCGCACACAATGAAACCCATCCCCACAAACTGAAACCAATCCTCACACACTGAAACCCATTCCCTGCACACTGATACCCCTTCCCCACACACTGAAACCCCTTCCGCACGGACTGAAACCCATCCCCACACACAGAAACCCCTTCCGCACACACTGAAACCCATCCCCACACACTGAAACACCTTCCTCACATAGACTGAAATTCCATCCCCACACACTGAAACACCTTTCCCACACACTGAAACCCCTTCCCCAGGCACTGGAACCCTTCCCCACACACTGAAACACCTTCCCCATACATTGAAACCCCTTCCGCACACACTGAAACACTTCCCCACACACTGAAACAACTTCCCCACACACTGAAACTCCTTCCGCACACACTGAAACCCATCCCCACACACTGAAACACCTTCCCCACACACTGAAACCCCTTCCCCAGACACTGAAACACCTTCCGCACACACTGAAACACATCCCCACACACTGAAACACCTTCCCCACACACTGAAAACCCTTCCCCACACACTGTAACACCTTCCGCACACACTGAAACACATCCCCACACACTGAAACACCTACCCCACACACTGAAACCCATTCCCCGCAAACACTGAAATACCTTTCCCACACACTGAAACCCCTTCCCCACACACTGAAACCCCTTCCCCACACACAGAAACCCCTTCGCCACACACTGAAACACCTTCCGCACACACTGAAACACATCCCCACAAACTGAAACACCTTCCCCACACACTGGAACCCTTCCCCACACACTGAAACACCCTCCCCATACATTGAATCCCCTTCCACACACACTGAAACAGCTTCCCCACACACTGAAATCCCTTCCCCATCACTGAAACACCCTCCCCACACACTGAAACAACATCCCCACACACTGAAAAACATTCACCACTCACTGAATCCCCTTCCGCACACACTGAAACACATCCTCACACACTGAAACGCCTTCCCCACACTCTGAAACCCCTTCCCCACAAACACTGAAACATCTTCCCCACACACTGAAACAACTTCCCCACACACTGAAATACCATCACCACACACTGAAACCCCTTCCCCACAAACACTGAAACATCTTCCCCACACACTGAAACACCTTCCCCACACACTGAAATACCATCCCCACACACTGAAATACCATCCCCACACACTGAAACACCTTCCCTACACACTGAAACACCTTCCCCACACACTGAAAGCCCTTCCCCACACACTGAAACACCTTCCCCACACACTGAAACACCTTCCCCACACACATGAAAACCCTTCCCCACGCACTGAAACACTTCCCCGCACACTGAAACAACTTCCCCACACACTGAAACAACTTCCCCACACACTGAAACACCTTCCCCACACACTGAAACCCCTTCCCCACACACAGAAACCCCTTTCCCACACACTGAAACACCTTCCGCACACACTGAAACACATCCCCACACACTGAAACACATCCCCACACACTGAAACACCTTCCCCACACACTGGAACCCTTCCCCACACACTGAAACACCCTCCCCATACATTGAATACCCTTCCACACATACTGAAACAGCTTCCCCACACACTGAAATCCCTTCCCCATCACTGAAACACCCTCCCCACACATTGAAACAACATCCCCACACACTGAAAAACATTCACCACACACTGAATCCCCTTCCGCACACACTGAAACACATCCTCACACACTGAAACGCCTTCCCCACACTCTGAAACCCCTTCCCCACAAACACTGAAACATCTTCCCCACACACTGAAACAACTTCCCCACACACTGAAATACCATCACCACACACTGAAACCCCTTCCCCACAAACACTGAAACATCTTCCCCACACACTGAAACACCTTCCCCACACACTGAAATACCATCCCCACACACTGAAACACCTTCCCTACACACTGAAACACCTTCCCCACACACTGAAAGCCCTTCCCCACACACTGAAACCCATCCCCACACACTGAAACACCTTCCCCACACACTGAAATCCCTTCCCCACACACTGAAACGCCTTCCCCACACACTGATACACCTTCCCCACACACTGAAATCCCTCCCCGACACACTGAAACCCTTCCCCACACTGTGAAACCCCTACCCCACACACTGAAACACCTTCCCCACACACTGAAACCCCTTCACCACACACTGAAACACCTTTCCCACACACTGAAACCCCTTCCGCACACAATGAAACCCATCCCCACAAACTGAAACCCATCCTCACACACTGAAACCCATTCCCTGCACACTGATACCCCTTCCCCACACACTGAAACCCCTTCCGCACGGACTGAAACCCATCCCCACACACAGAAACCCCTTCCGCACACACTGAAACCCATCCCCACACACTGAAACACCTTCCTCACACAGACTCAAATTCCATCCCCACACACTGAAACACCATTGACACACACTGAAACCCCTTCCCCAGACACTGGAACCCTTCCCCACACACTGAAACACCTTCCCCATACATTGAAACCCCTTCCCCACACACTGAAACAGCTTCCCCACACACTGAAACTCCTTCCGCACACAATGAAACCCATCCCCACACACTGAAACAACTTCCCCACACACTGAAACTCCTTCCGCACACAATGAAACCCATCCCCACAAACTGAAACCCATCCTCACACACTGAAACCCATTCCCTGCACACTGATACCCCTTCCCCACACACTGAAACCCCTTCCGCACAGACTGAAACCCATCCCCACACACAGAAACCCCTTCCGCACACACTGAAACACATCCCCACACACTGAAACACCTTGCTCACACAGACTGAAATTCCATGCCCACACACTGAAACAACTTTCCTACACACTGAAACCCCTTCCCCAGACACTAGAACCCTTCCCCACACACTGAAACACCTTCCCCATACATTGAAACCCCTTCCCCACACACTGAAACAGCTTCCCCACACACTGAAAACCCTTCCCCACACACTGAAACACTTCCCCGCACACTGAAACAACTTCCCCACACACTGAAACAACTTCCCCACACACTGAAACACCTTCCCCACACACTGAAACCCCTTCCCCACACACAGAAACCCCTTCCCCACACACTGAAACACCTTCCGCACACACTGAAACACATCCCCACACACTGAAACACCTTCCCCACACACTGGAACCCTTCCGCACACACTGAAACTGCCTCCCCATACATTGAATCCCCTTCCACACACACTGAAACAGCTTCCCCACACACTGAAATCCCTTCCCCATCACTGAAACACCCTCCACACACACTGAAACAACATCCCCACACACTGAAAAACATTCACCACACACTGAATCCCCTTCCGCACACACTGAAACACATCCTCACACACTGAAACGCTTTCCCCACACTCTGAAACCCCTTCCCCACAAACACTGAAACATCTTCCCCACACACTGAAACAACTTCCCCACACACTGAAATACCATCACCACACTCTGAAACCCCTTCCCCACAAACACTGAAACATCTTCCCCACACACTGAAACACCTTCCCCACACACTGAAATACCATCCCCACACACTGAAACACCTTCCCTACACACTGAAACACCTTCCCCACACACTGAAAGCCCTTCCCCACACACTGAAACCCATCCCCACACACAGAAACACCTTCCCCACACACTGAAATCCCTTCCCCAGACACTGAAACCCTTCCCCACACTGTGAAACCCCTACCCCACCCACTGAAACCCCTACCCCACACACTGAAAACCCTTCACCATACACTGAAACACCTTCCCCACACACTGAAACCCCTTCTGCACACATTGAAACCCATTCCCACAAACTGAAACCCATCCCCACAAACTGAAACCCCTTCCCCACACACTGAAACACATCCCCACACACTGAAACACATCCCCACGCACTGAAACACCTTCCCCTCACATTGAAACCCCTTCCCCACACACTGAAACGCCTTCCCCACACACTGATACACCTTCCCCACACACTGAAATCCCTTCCCGACACACTGAAACCCTTCCCCACACTGTGAAACCCCTACCCCACACACTGAAACACCTTCCCCACACACTGAAACCCCTTCACCACACACTGAAACACCTTCCCACACACTGAAACCCCTTCCGCACACAATGAAACCCATCCCCACAAACTGAAACCAATCCTCACACACTGAAACCCATTCCCTGCACACTGATACCCCTTCCCCACACACTGAAACCCCTTCCGCACGGACTGAAACCCATCCCCACACACAGAAACCCCTTCCGCACACACTGAAACCCATCCCCACACACTGAAACACCTTCCTCACACAGACTGAAATTCCATCCCCACACACTGAAACACCTTTCCCACACACTGAAACCCCTTCCCCAGGCACTGGAACCCTTCCCCACACACTGAAACTCCTTCCCCATACATTGAAACCCCTTCCGCACACACTGAAACACTTCCCCACACACTGAAACAACTTCCCCACACACTAAAACTCCTTCCGCACACACTGAAACCCATCCCCACACACTGAAACACCTTCCCCACACACTGAAACCCCTTCCCCACACACTGAAACACCTTCCGCACACACTGAAACACATCCCCACACACTGAAACACCTTCCTCACACACTGAAAACCCTTCCCCACACACTGTAACACCTTCCGCACACACTGAAACACATCCCCACACACTGAAACACCTACCCCACACACTGAAACCCATTCCCCGCAAACACTGAAATACCTTTCCCACACACTGCAACCCCTACCCCACACACTGAAACCCCTTCCCCACACACAGAAACCCCTTCGCCACACACTGAAACACCTTCCCCACACACTGGAACCCTTCCCCACACACTGAAACACCCTCCCCATACATTGAATCCCCTTCCACACACACTGAAACAGCTTCCCCACACACTGAAATCCCTTCCCCATCACTGAAACACCCTCCCCACACACTGAAACAACATCCCCACACACTGAAAAACATTCACCACTCACTGAATCCCCTTCCGCACACACTGAAACACATCCTCACACACTGAAACGCCTTCCCCACACTCTGAAACCCCTTCCCCACAAACACTGAAACATCTTCCCCACACACTGAAACAACTTCCCCACACACTGAAATACCATCTCCACACACTGAAACCCCTTCCCCACAAACACTGAAACATCTTCCCCACACACTGAAACACCTTCCCCACACACTGAAATACCATCCCCACACACTGAAATACCATCCCCACACTCAAACACCTTCCCTACACACTGAAACACCTTCCCCACACACTGAAAGCCCTTCCCCACACACTGAAACCCATCCCCACACACTGAAACACCTTCCCCACACACTGAAATCCTTCCCCACACTGTGAAACCCCTACCCCACCCACTGAAACCCCTACCCCACACACTGAAAACCCTTCACCATACACTGAAACACCTTCCCCACACACTGAAACCCCTTCTGCACACATTGAAACCCATTCCCACAAACTGAAACCCATCCCCACAAACTGAAACCCCTTCCCCACACACTGAAACACATCCCCACACACTGAAACTCATCCCCACGCACTGAAACACCTTCCCCACACATTGAAACCCCTTCCCCACACACTGAAACGCCTTCCCCACACACTGAAACCCCTTCCCCACACACTGAATCCCCTTCCCCACACACTGAAACACCTTCCCCACACACTGAAGCCCCTTCACCACACACTGAAACACCTTTCCCACACACTGAAACCCCTTCCGCACACAATGAAACCCATCCCCACAAACTGAAACCCATCCTCACACACTGAAACCCATTCCCTGCACACTGATACCCATTCCCCACACACTGAAACCCCTTCCGCACGGACTGAAACCCATCCCCACACACAGAAACCCCTTCCGCTCACACTGAAACCCATCCCCCACACACTGAAACACCTTCCTCACACAGACTGAAATTCCATCCCCACACACTGAAACGCCTTTCCCACACACTGAAACCCCTTCCCCAGACACTGGAACCCTTCCCCGCACACTGAAACACCTTCCCCATACATTGAAACCCCTTCCGCACACACTGAAACACTTCCCCACACACTGAAACAACTTCCCCACACACTGAAACTCCTTCCGCACACACTGAAACCCATCCCCACACACTGAAACACCTTCCCCACACACTGAAACCCCTTCCCCACACACTGAAACACCTTCCGCACACACTGAAACACATCCCCACACACTGAAACACCTTCCCCACACACTGAAAACCCTTCCCCACACACTGAAACACCTTCCGCACACACTGAAACACATCCCCACACACTGAAACACCTACCCCACACACTGAAACCCATTCCCCGCAAACACTGAAACACCTTTCCCACAGACTGAAGCACATCTCCACACACTGAAACACCTTCCCCACAATCACTGAAACACCTTCCCCACACACTGAAGCACATCCCCACGCACTGAAACCCCTACCCCACACACTGAAACCCCTTCACCATACAATGAAACACTTCCCCACACTGTGAAACCCCTACCCCACTCACTGAACCACCTTCCCCACACACTGAAACCCCTTCCCCACACACTGAAACACCTTTCCCACACACTGAAACCCCTTCCGCACACAATGAAACCCATCCCCACAAACTGAAACCCATCCTCACACACTGAAACCCATTCCCTGCACACTGATACCCCTTCCCCACACACTGAAACCCCTTCCGCACAGACTGAATCCCATCCCCACACACAGAAACCCCTTCCGCACACACTGAAACCCATCCCCACACACTGAAACACCTTCCTCACACAGACTGAAATTCCATCCCCACACACTGAAACACCTTTCCTACACACTGAAACCCCTTCCCCAGACACTGGAACCCTTCCCCACACACTGAAACACCTTCCCCATACATTGAAACCCCTTCCCCACACACTGAAACAGCTTCCCCACACACTGAAAACCCTTCCCCACACACTGAAACACTTCCCCGCACACTGAAACAACTTCCCCACACACTGAAACAACTTCCCCACACACTGAAACAACTTCCCCACACACTGAAACACCTTCCCCACACACTGAAACCCCTTCCCCACACACAGAAACCCCTTCACCACACACTGAAACACCTTCCGCACACACTGAAACACATCCCCACACACTGAAACACATCCCCACACACTGAAACACCTTCCCCACACACTGGAACCCTTCCCCACACACTGAAACACCCTCCCCATACATTGAATCCCCTTCCACACATACTGAAACAGCTTCCCCACACACTGAAATCCCTTCCCCATCACTGAAACACCCTCCCCACACACTGAAACAACATCCCCACACACTGAAAAACATTCACCACACACTGAATCCCCTTCCGCACACACTGAAACACATCCTCACACACTGAAACGCCTTCCCCACACTCTGAAACCCCTTCCCCACAAACACTGAAACATCTTCCCCACACACTGAAACAACTTCCCCACACACTGAAATACCATCACCACACACTGAAACCCCTTCCCCACAAACACTGAAACATCTTCCCCACACACTGAAACACCTTCCCCACACACTGAAATACCATCCCCACACACTGAAACACCTTCCCTACACACTGAAACACCTTCCCCACACACTGAAAGCCCTTCCCCACACACTGAAACCCATCCCCACACACTGAAACACCTTCCCCACACACTGAAATCCCTTCCCCACACACTGAAACGCCTTCCCCACACACTGATACACCTTCCCCACACACTGAAATCCCTCCCCGACACACTGAAACCCTTCCCCACACTGTGAAACCCCTACCCCACACACTGAAACACCTTCCCCACACACTGAAACCCCTTCACCACACACTGAAACACCTTTCCCACACACTGAAACCCCTTCCGCACACAATGAAACCCATCCCCACAAACTGAAACCCATCCTCACACACTGAAACCCATTCCCTGCACACTGATACCCCTTCCCCACACATTGAAACCCCTTCCGCACGGACTGAAACCCATCCCCACACACAGAAACCCCTTCCGCACACACTGAAACCCATCCCCACACACTGAAACACCTTCCTCACACAGACTGAAATTCCATCCCCACACACTGAAACACCATTGACACACACTGAAACCCCTTCCCCAGACACTGGAACCCTTCCCCACACACTGAAACACCTTCCCCATACATTGAAACCCCTTCCCCACACACTGAAACAGCTTCCCCACACACTGAAACTCCTTCCGCACACAATGAAACCCATCCCCACACACTGAAACAACATCCCCACACACTGAAAAACCTTCCCCAAACACTGAAACCCCTTCCGCACACACTGAAACACATCCTCACACACTGAAACGCCTTCCCCACACTCTGAAACCCCTTCCCCACAAACACTGAAACATCTTCCCCACACACTGAAACAACTTCCCCACACACTGAAATACCATCACCACACACAGAAACCCCTTCCCCACAAACACTGAAACATCTTCCCCACACACTGAAACACCTTCCCCACACACTGAAACAAATCCCCACACACTGAAACCCCTTTCCCACACACTGAAACAACTTCTCCACACACTGAAACCCCTCCCGCACAAACTGAAACCCATCCCCAGAAACTGAAACCGATCCGCACACACTGAAACCCATCCCCACACACTGAAACACCTTCCCCACACGCTGAAACCCCTTCCCCACACACTGAAACACCTTCCGCACAAACTGAAACCCCTTCCCCGCAAACACTGAAACACCTTTCCCACACACTGAAACGCCTTCCCCAAACACTGAAATACCATCCCCACACACTGAAACACCATTGACACACACTGAAACCCCTTCCACAGACATTGGAACCCTTCCCCACACACTGAAAAACCTTCCCCAAACACTGAAACCCCTTCCCCACTCACTGAAACTGCTTCCCCACACACTGAAACCCATCCCCACCAGCTGAAACAAATCCCCACACACTGAAACCCCTTTCCCACAAACTGAAACAACTTCTCCACACACTGAAACCCCTCCCGCACAAACTGAAACCCATCCCCAGAAACTGAAACCGATCCGCACACACTGAAACCCATCCCCACACACTGAAACACCTTCCCCACACGCTGAAACCCCTTCCCCACACACTGAAACACCTTCCGCACAAACTGAAACCACTTCCCCACAAACACTGGAACACCTTCCCCACACACTGAAACCCATGCCCACCAGCTGAAACACATCCCCACACACTGAAACCCCTTCCCCACACACTGAAACACTTCCCCACACACTGAAACAACTTCCCCACACACTGAAACCCCTCCCGCACAAACTGAAAGCCATCCCCACACACTGAAACCCCTTCGCACACACTGAAACCCCTTCGCACACACTGAAACCCATCCCCACACACTGAAACACCTTCCCCACTCGCTGATACCCCTTTCCCACACACTGAAACACCTTCCGCACAAACTGAAACCCCTTCCCCACAAACACTGAAACACCTTCCCCACACATTGAATGCCCTTCCCCACACAATGAAACACCTTCCCCACACACTGAAACACCTTACCCACAGACTGAAATCCCTTCCCCAAACACTGAAACACTTCCCCACACTGTGAAACCCCTACCCCACACACAGAAACCCCTTCACCATTCACTGAAACACCTTCCCCACACACTGAAACCCCTTCTGCACACAATGAAACCCATCCCCACAAACTGAAATCCATCCCCACACACTGAAACCCCTTCCCCACACACTGAAACACATCCCCGCACACTGAAACACATCCCCACGCACTGAAACTCCTTCCCCACACATTGAAACCCCTTCACCACACACTGAAACAACTTCCCCACACACTGAAACACCTTCCCCACACATTGAAATCCCTTCCCGACACACTGAAACCCTTCCCCACATTGTGAAACCCCTACCCCACACACTGAAACACCTTCCCCACACACTGAAACCCCTTCATCACACACTGAAACACCTTCCCCACAAACTGAAACCCCTTCCGCACACAATGAAACCCATCCCCACAAACTGAAACCCATCCCCACACACAGAAACCCATTCTCCACACACTGATACCCCTTCCCCACACACTGAAACCCCTTCCGCACACACAGAAACCCATCCCCACACACAGAAACCCCTTCCCCACACACTGAAACCACTTCCGCACACACTGAAACCCATCCCCACACACAGAAACCCCTTCCCCACAAACAGAAACCCATCCCCACACACTGAAACACCTTCCTCAAACACACTGAAATTCCATCCCCACACACTGAAACACCTTTCCCATCACTGAAACACCCTCCCCACACACTGAAACAACATCCCCACACACTGAAAAACATTCACCACACACTGAATCCCCTTCCGCACACACTGAAACACATCCTCACACACTGAAACACCTTCCCCACACTCTGAAACCCCTTCCCCACAAACACTGAAACATCTTCCCCACACACTGAAAAAACTTCCCCACACACTGAAATACCATCCCCACACACTGAAACCCCTTCCCCACAAACACTGAAACATCTTCCCCACACACTGAAACACCTTCCCCACACACTGAAATACCATCCCTACACACTGAAACACCTTCCCCACACACTGAAACATCTTCCCCACACACTGAAAGCCCTTCCCCACACACTGAAACCCATCCCCACACACTGAAACACCTTCCCCACACACTGAAATCCCTTCCCCACACACTGAAACCCATCCCCACACACTGAAACACCTTCCCCACACGCTGAAACCCCTTCCCCACACACTGAAACACCTTCCGCACAAACTGAAACCACTTCCCCACAAACACTGGAACACCTTCCCCACACACTGAAACCCATGCCCACCAGCTGAAACACATCCCCACACACTGAAACCCCTTCCCCACACACTGAAACACTTCCCCACACACTGAAACAACTTCCCCACACACTGAAACCCCTCCCGCACAAACTGAAAGCCATCCCCACACACTGAAACCCCTTCGCACACACTGAAACCCCTTCGCACACACTGAAACCCATCCCCACACACTGAAACACCTTCCCCCTCGCTGATACCCCTTCCCCACACACTGAAACACCTTCCGCACAAACTGAAACCCCGTACCCACAAACACTGAAACACCTTCCCCACACATTGAATGCCCTTCCCCACACAATGAAACACCTTCCCCACACACTGAAACACCTTCCCCACACACTGAAATCCCTTCCCCAAACACTGAAACCCTTCCCCACACTGTGAAACCCCTACCCCACACACTGAAACCCCTTCACCATTCACTGAAACACCTTCCCCACACACTGAAACACATCCCCGCACACTGAAACACATCCCCACGCACTGAAACTCCTTCCCCACACATTGAAACCCCTTCACCACCCACTGAAACACCTTCCCCACACACTGAAACACCTTCCCCACACACTGAAATCCCTTCCCGAAACACTGAAACCCTTCCCCACACTGTGAAACCCCTACCCCACACACTGAAACACCTTCCCCACACACTGAAACCCCTTCATCACACACTGAAACACCTTCCCCACACACTGAAACCCCTTCCGCACACAATGAAACCCATCCCCACAAACTGAAACCCATCCCCACACACTGAAACCCATTCTCCACACACTGATACCCCTTCCCCACACATTGAAACCCCTTCCGCACACACAGAAACCCATCCCCACACACAGAAACCCCTTCCCCACACACTGAAACCACTTCCGCACACACTGAAACCCATCCCCACACATAGAAACCCCTTCCCCACAAACTGAAACATCTACCCCACACACTGAAACACCTTCCCCACACACTGAAAGACCATCCCCACACACTGAAACACCTTCCCCACACACTGAAACATCTTCCCCACACACTGAAAGCCCTTCCCCACACACTGAAACCCATCCCCACACACTGAAACACCTTCCCCACACACTGAAATCCCTTCCCCACACACTGAAACCCTTCCCCACACTGTGAAACACCTACCCCACCCACTGAAACCCCTACCCCACACACTGAAACCCCTTCACCATACACTGAAACACCTTCCCCACACACTGAAACCCCTTCTGCACACATTGAAACCCATTCCCATAAACTGAAACCCATCCCAAAAACTGAAACCCCTTCCCCACACACTGAAACACATCCCCACACACTGAAATACATCCCCACGTACTGAAACACCTTCACCACACATTGAAACCCCTTCCCCACACACTGAAACGCCTTCCCCACACACTGAAACACCTTCCCCACACACTGAAATCCCTTCCCGACACACTGAAACCCTTCACCACACTGTGAAACCCCTACCCCACACACTGAAACACCTTCCCCACACACTGAAACCCCTTCACCACACACTGAAACACCTTTCCCACACACTGAAACCCCTTCCGCACACAATGAAACCCATCCCCACAAACTGAAACCCATCCTCACACACTGAAACCCATTCCCTGCACACTGATACCCCTTCCCCACACACTGAAACCCCTGCCACACAGACTGAAACCCATCCCCACACACAGAAACCCCTTCCGCACACACTGAAACCCATTCCCACACACTGAAACACCTTCCTCACACAGACTGAAATTCCATCCCCACACACTGAAACACCTTTCCCACACACTGAAACCCCTTCCCCAGACACTGGAACCCTTCCCCACACACTGAAACAGCTTCCCCACACACTGAAAACCCTTCCCCACACACTGAAACACTTCCCCACACACTGAAACAACTTCCCCACACACTGAAATCCCTTCGGCACACAATGAAACCCATCCCCCCAAACTGAAACCCATCCTCACACACTGAAACCCATTCCCTGCACACTGATACCCCTTCCCCACACACTGAAACCCCTTCCACACAGACTGAAACCCATCCCCACACACAGAAACCCCTTCCGCACACCCTGAAACCCATTCCCACACACTGAAAAACCTTCCTCACACAGACTGAAATTCCATCCCCACACACTGAAACACCTTTCCCACACACTGAAACCCCTTCCCCAGACACTGGAACCCTTCCCCACACACTGAAACACCTTCCCCATACATTGAAACCCCTTCCCCACACACTGAAACAGCTTCCCCACACACTGAAAACCCTTCCCCACACACTGAAACACTTCCCCACACACTGAAACAACTTCCCCACACACTGAAACCCCTTCCGCACACACTGAAACCCATCCCCACACACTGAAACCCCTTCCACAAACACTGAAACACCTTCCCCACACACTGATACCCCTTCCCCTCGCACTGAAACACCTTCCGCACACACTGAAACACATCCCCACACACTGAAACACCTTCCCCACACACTGAAACCCCTTCCCCGCAAACACTGAAACACCTTTCCCACACACTGAAACACCTTCCCCAAACACTGAAATACCATCCCCACGCACTGAAACACCATTGACACACACTGAAACCCCTTCCGCAGACATTGGAACCCTTCCCCACACACTGAAACACCTTCCCCAAACACTGAAACCCCTTCCCCACTCACTGAAACATCTTCCCCACACACTGACACCCATCCCCACCAGCTGAAACACATCCCCACACACTGAAACATCTTCCCCATACACTGAAACACTTCCCCACACACTGAACCACCTTCCCCACACACTGGAACCCCTCCCGCACAAACAGAAACCCATCCCCACACACTGAAACCCCTTCGCACACACTGAAACCCATCCACACACACTGAAACACCTTCCCCGCACGCTGAAACCCCTTCCCCACACACTGAAACACCTTCCGCACAAACTGAAACCCCTTCCCCACAAACACTGAAACACCTTCCCCACACATTGAAAGCCCTTCCCCACACAATGAAACACCTTCCCCACACACTGAAGCACCTTCCCCACACACTGAAATCCCTTCCCCAAACACTGAAACCCTTCCCCACACTGTGAAAAACCTACCTCACACACAGAAACCCCTTCACCATACACTGAAACACCTTCCCCACACACTGAAACCCCTTCTGCACACAATGAAACCAATCCCCACAAACTGAAATCCATCTCCACAAACTGACACCCCTTCCCCACACACTGAAACACATCCCCACACACTGAAACACATCCCCGCGCACTGAAACACCTTCCCCACACACTGAAATCCCTTCCCGACACACTGAAACCCTTCCCCACACTGTGAAACCCCTACCCCACACACTGAAACACCTTCCCCACACACTGAAATCCCTTCATCACACTCTGAAACACCTTCCAAACACACTGAAACCCCTTCTGCACACAATGAAACCCATCCGCACAAACTGAAACACATCCCCACACACTGAAACCCATTCCCCACACACTGATACCCCTTCCCCACACACTGAAACCCCTTCCGCACACAGTGAAACCCATCCCCACACACAGAAACCCCTTCCCCACACACTGATACCCCTTCCGCACACACTGAACCCCATCCCCACACACAGAAACCCCTTCCCCACACACTGAAACCCTTCCCCACACACTGAAACACCTTCCTCACACAAACTGAAATTCCATCCCCACACACTGAAACACCTTTCCCACACACTGAAACCCCTTCCCCAGACACTGGAACCCTTCCCCACACACTGAAACACCCTCCCCATACATTGAATCCCCTTCCACACACACTGAAACAGCGTCCCCACACACTGAAACCTCTGCCGCATCACTGAAACACCCTCCCCACACACTGAAACAACTTCCCCACACACTGAAAAACGTTCACCACCCACTGAATCCCCATCCACACACACTGAAACACATCCTCACACACTGAAACACCTTCCCCACACGCTGAAACCCCTTCCCCACACACTGAAACACCTTCCGCACAAACTGAAACCACTTCCCCACACTGTGAAACGCCTACCCCACGCACTGAAACCCATCCCCACACACAGAAACCCCTTCCCCAAACACTGAAACCCACTCAGAGTTTACTGTAATAAAGTGATAAAGAAAGATGTGAGTGTATTGTCTGGTTAACAATTGCACTGGGAGGGATTGTAGACTCACTCAGAGTTTGCTGCAATAAAGTGAGAAAGAAAGATGTGAGTGTATTGTCTGGTTAACAATTGCACCGGGAGGGATTTCAGACTCACTCAGAGTTTACAGTAAGAAAGTGATAAAGAAAGCTGTGAGTGTATTGTCTGGTTAACAATTGCACTGGGAAGGATTGTAGACTCACTCAGAGTTTACAGTAATAAAGTGATAAAGAAAGATGTGAGTGTATTGTCTGGTTAACAATTGCACTGGGAGGGATTGTAGACTCACTCAGACTTTACAGTAATAAAGTGATAAAGAAAGATGTGAGTGTATTGTCTGTTAACAATTGCACTGGGAGGGATTGTAGACTCACTCAGAGTTTACAGTCATAAAGTGATAAAGAATGATGTTAATGTATTGTCTGGTTAACAATTGTTCTGGGAGGGTTTGTAGACTCACTCAGAGTTTACAGTAATAAAGTGATAAAGAAAGATGTGAGTGTATTGTCTGGTTAACAATTGCACTGGGAGGGATTGTAGACTCACTCAGAGTTTACAGTAATAAAGTGATAAAGAAAGATGTGAGTGCATTGTCTGGTTAACAATTGCACTGGGAGGGATTGTAGACTCACTCAGAATTAACAGTAATAAAGTGATAAAGAAAGATGTGAGTTTATGTCTGTTATCAATTGCACTGGGTGGGATTGTAGACTCACTCAGAGTTTACAGTAATAAAGTGATAAAGAAAGATGTGAGTGGATTGTCTGGTTAACAATTGCACTGGGAGGGGTTGTGGGCTCAATCAGAGTTTACAGTAATAAAGTGATAAAGGAAGATGTGAGTGTATTGTCTGGTTAACAATTGCACTGGGAGGGATTGTGGGCTCACTCATTGTTTACAGTAATAAAGTGATAAAGAAAGATGTGAGTGTATTGTCTGGTTAACAAATGCACTGGGAGGGATTGTAGACTCACTCAGAGTTTACAGTAAACAAGTGATAAAGAAAGATGTGAGTGTATTGTCTGGTTAACAATTGCACTGGGAGGGATTGTAGATTCACTCAGACTTTACAGTAATAAAGTAATAAAGAAAGGAGTGAGTTTATGTCTGTTAACAATTGCACTGGGTGGGATTGTAGACTCACTCAGAGTTTACAGTAATAAAGTGATAAAGAAATATGTGAGTGTATTGTCTGGTTAACAATTGCACTGGGAGGGATTGCAGACTCACTCAGAGTTTACAGTAATAAAGTGATAAAGAAAGATGTGAGTGTATTGTCTGGTTAACAATTGCACTGGGAGGGATTGTCGACTCACTCAGAGTTTACTGTAATTAAGTGATAAAGAAAGATGTGAGTGTATTGTCTGGTTAACAATTGCACTGGGAGGGATTGTAGACTCACTCAGAGTTTACAGTAATCAAGTGATAAAGAAAGATGTGAGTGTATTGTGTGGTTAACAATTGCACTGGGAGGGATTGTAGACTCACTCAGAGTTTACAGTAAGAAAGTGATAAAGAATGATGTGAGTATATTGTCTGGTTAACAATTGCACTGGGAGGGATTGTGGGCTCACTCATTGTTTACAGTAATAAAGTGATAAAGAAAGATGTGAGTGTATTGTCTGGTTAACAAATGCACTGGGAGGGATTGTAGACTCACTCAGAGTTTACAGTAATAAAGTGATAAAGAAAGATGTGAGTGTATTGTCTGGTTAACAATTGCACTGGGAGGGATTGTGGGCTCACTCACTGTTTACAGTAATAAAGTGATAAAGAAAGATGTGAGTGTATTGTCTGATTAACAATTGTTCTGGGAGGGATTGCAGACTCACTCAGAGTTTCCTGTCATAAAGTGATAAAGAAAGATGTGAGTGTGTTGTCTGGTTAACAATTGCACTGGGAGGGATTGTAGACTCACTCAGAGTTTACTGTAATAAAGTGATAAAGAAAGATGTGAGTGTATTGTCTGTTTAACAATTGCACTTGGAGGGATTGTAGACTCACTCAGAGTTTACTGTAATAACGTGATAAAGAAAGATTTGAGTGTATTGTCTGGTTAACAATTGCACTGGGAGGGATTGTAGACTCACTCAGACTTTACAGTAATAAAGTGATAAAGAAAGATGTGAGTGTATTGTCTGTTAACAATTGCACTGGGAGAGATTGGAGACTCACTCAGAGTTTGCAGTCATAAAGAGATAAAGAAAGATGTGAGTGTATTGTCTGGTTAACAATTGCACTGGGAGGGATTGTAGACTCACTCAGAGTTTACTGTAATTAAGTGATAAAGAAAGATGTGAGTGTATTGTCTGGTTAACAATTGCACTGGGAGGGATTGTAGACTCACTCAGAGTTTACAGTAATCAAGTGATAAAGAAAGATGTGAGTGTATTGTGTGGTTAACAATTGCACTGGGAGGGATTGTAGACTCACTCAGAGTTTACAGTAAGAAAGTGATAAAGAAAGATGTGAGTATATTGTCTGGTTAACAATTGCACTGGGAGGGATTGTGGGCTCACTCATTGTTTACAGTAATAAAGTGATAAAGAAAGATGTGAGTGTATTGTCTGGTTAACAAATGCACTGGGAGGGATTGTAGACTCACTCAGAGTTTACAGTAATAAAGTGATAAAGAAAGATGTGAGTGTATTGTCTGGTTAACAATTGCACTGGGAGGGATTGTGGGCTCACTCACTGTTTACAGTAATAAAGTGATAAAGAAAGATGTGAGTGTATTGTGTGGTTAACAATTGCACTGGGAGGGATTGTAGACTCACTCAGAGTTTACAGTAAGAAAGTGATAAAGAAAGATGTGAGTATATTGTCTGGTTAACAATTGCACTGGGAGGGATTGTGGGCTCACTCATTGTTTACAGTAATAAAGTGATAAAGAAAGATGTCAGTGTATTGTCTGGTTAACAAATGCACTGGGAGGGATTGTAGACTCACTCAGAGTTTACAGTAATAAAGTGATAAATAAAGATGTGAGTGTATTGTCTGGTTAACAATTGCACTGGGAGGGATTGTGGGCTCACTCACTGTTTACAGTAATAAAGTGATAAAGAAAGATGTGAGTGTATTGTCTGGTTAACAATTGATCTGGGAGGGATTGTAGACTCACTCAGAGTTTCCTGCCATAAAGTGATAAAGAAAGATGTGAGTGTGTTGTCTGGTTAACAATTGCACTGGGAGGGATTGTAGACTCACTCAGAGTTTACTGTAATAAAGTGATAAAGAAAGATGTGAGTGTATTGTCTGTTTAACAATTGCACTGGGAGGGATTGTAGACTCACTCAGAGTTTACTGTAATAACGTGATAAAGAAAGATTTGAGTGTATTGTCTGGTTAACAATTGCACTGGGAGGGATTGTAGACTCACTCAGACTTTACAGTAATAAAGTGATAAAGAAAGATGTGAGTGTATTGTCTGTTAACAATTGCACTGGGAGAGATTGGAGACTCACTCAGAGTTTGCAGTCATAAAGAGATAAAGAAAGATGTGAGTGGTTTGTCTGGTTAACAATTGCACTGGGTGGGATTGTAGACTCACTCAGAGTTTACTGTAATAAAGTGATAAAGAAAGATGTGAGTGTATTGTCTGGTTAACAATTGCACTGGGAGGGATTGTAGACTCACTCAGAGTTTGCTGCAATAAAGTGATAAAGAAAGATGTGAGTGTATTGTCTGGTTAACAATTGCACTGGGAGGGATTGTAGGCTCACTCAGAGTTTACAGTAATAAAGTGATAAAGAAAGATGTGAGTGTATTGTCTGGTTAACAATTGCACTGGGAGGGATTGTAGACTCACTCAGAGTTTACAGTAATAAAGTGATAAAGAAAGATGTGAGTGTATTGTCTGGTTAACAATTGCACTGGGAGGGATGGTGGGCTCACTCATTGTTTACTGTAATGAAGTGATAAAGGAAGATGTGAGTCTCTTGTATGGTTAACAATTGCACTGGGAGGGATTGTAGACTCACTCAGAGTTTACAGTAATAAACTGATAAAGAAAGATGTGAGTGTATTGTCTGTTTAGCAATTGCACTGGGAGGGATTGTAGATTCACTCAGAGTTTACAGTAATAAAGTGATAAAGAAAGATGTGAATGTATTGCCTGGTTAACAATTGCACTGGGAGGGATTGTAGACTCACTCAGAGTTTACAGTAATAAAGTGATAAAGAAAGATGTGAGTGTATTGTCTGTTTAGCAATTGCACTGGGAGGGATTGCAGACTCACTCAGAGTTTACAGTAATAAAGTGATAAAGAAAGATGTGAATGTATTGCCTGGTTAACAATTGCACTGGGAGGGATTGTAGGCTCACTCAGAGGTTACTGTAATAACGTGATAAAGAAAGATTTGAGTGTATTGTCTGGTTAACAATTGCACTGGGAGGGATTGTAGACTCACTCAGACTTTACAGTAATAAAGTGATAAAGAAAGATGTGAGTGTATTGTCTGTTAACAATTGCACTGGGAGAGATTGGAGACTCACTCAGAGTTTGCAGTCATAAAGAGATAAAGAAAGATGTAAGTGGTTTGTCTGGTTAACAATTGCACTGGGTGGGATTGTAGACTCACTCAGAGTTTACAGTCATAAAGTGATAAAGAAAGATGTGAGTGTATTGTCTGGTTAACAATTGCACTGGGAGGGATTGTAGACTCACTCAGAGTTTACAGTAATAAAGTGATAAAGAAAGATGTGAGTGTATTGTCTGGTTAACAATTGCACTGGGAGGGATTGAAGACTCAATCAGACTTTAAGTAATAAAGTGATAAAGAAAGATGTTAGTGTATTGTCTGGTTAACAATTGCACTGGGAGGGATTGTAGACTCACTCAGAGTTTACTGTAATAACGTGATAAAGAAAGATTTGAGTGTATTGTCTGGTTAACAATTGCACTGGGAGAGATTGGAGACTCACTCAGAGTTTGCAGTCATAAAGAGATAAAGAAAGATGTGAGTGGTTTGTCTGGTTAACAATTGCACTGGGTGGGATTGTAGACTCACTCAGAGTTTTCTGTAATAAAGTGATAAAGAAAGATGTGAGTGTATTGTCTGGTTAACAATTGCACTGGGAGGGATTGTAGACTCACTCAGAGTTTGCTGCAATAAAGTGATAAAGAAAGATGTGAGTGTATTGTCTGGTTAACAATTGCACTGGGAGGGATTGTAGACTCACTCAGAGTTTACAGTAATCAAGTGATAAAGAAAGATGTGAGTGTATTGTCTGGTTAACAATTGCACTGGGAGGGATTGCAGACTCACTCAGAGTTTACAGTACTAAAGTGATAAAGAAAGATGTGAATGTATTGCCTGGTTAACAATTGCACTGGGAGGGATTGTAGGCTCACTCAGAGGTTACTGTAATAACGTGATAAAGAAAGATGTAAGTGGTTTGTCTGGTTAACAATTGCACTGGGTGGGATTGTAGACTCACTCAGAGTTTACAGTCATAAAGTGATAAAGAAAGATGTGAGTGTATTGTCTGGTTAACAATTGCACTGGGAGGGATTGTAGACTCACTCAGAGTTAACAGTAATAAAGTGATAAAGAAAGATGTGAGTGTATTGTCTGGTTAACAATTGCACTGGGAGGGATTGAAGACTCAATCAGACTTTACAGTAATAAAGTGATAAAGAAAGATGTTAGTGTATTGTCTGGTTAACAATTGCACTGGGAGGGATTGTAGACTCACTCAGAGTTTACTGTAATAACGTGATAAAGAAAGATTTGAGTGTATTGTCTGGTTAACAATTGCACTGGGAGAGATTGGAGACTCACTCAGAGTTTGCAGTCATAAAGAGATAAAGAAAGATGTGAGTGGTTTGTCTGGTTAACAATTGCACTGGGTGGGATTGTAGACTCACTCAGAGTTTTCTGTAATAAAGTGATAAAGAAAGATGTGAGTGTATTGTCTGGTTAACAATTGCACTGGGAGGGATTGTAGACTCACTCAGAGTTTGCTGCAATAAAGTGATAAAGAAAGATGTGAGTGTATTGTCTGGTTAACAATTGCACTGGGAGGGATTGCAGACTCACTCAGAGTTTACAGTAATCAAGTGATAAAGAAAGATGTGAGTGTATTGTCTGGTTAACAATTGCACTGGGAGGGATTGTAGACTCACTCAGAGTTTACAGTAATAAAGTGATAAAGAAAGATGTGAGTGTATTGTCTGTTTAGCAATTGCACTGGGAGGGATTGCAGACTCACTCAGAGTTTACAGTAATAAAGTGATAAAGAAAGATGTGAATGTATTGCCTGGTTAACAATTGCACTGGGAGGGATTGTAGGCTCACTCAGAGGTTACTGTAATAACGTGATAAAGAAAGATGTTAATGTATTGTCTGGTTAACAATTGTTCTGGGAGGGTTTGTAGACTCACTCAAAGTTTACAGTAATAAAGTGATAAAGAAAGATGTGAGTGTATTGTCTGTTTTGCAATTGCACTGGGAGGGATTGTAGATTCACTCAGAGTGTACAGTAATAAAGTGATAAAGAAAGATGTGAATGTATTGCCTGGTTAACAATTGCACTGGGAGGGATTGTAGACTCACTCAGAGTTTACAGTAATAAAGTGATAAAGAAAGATGTGAGTGTATTGTCTGTTTTGCAATTGCACTGGGAGGGATTGTAGATTCACTCAGAGTGTACAGTAATAAAGTGATAAAGAAAGATGTGAATGTATTGCCTGGTTAACAATTGCACTGGGAGGGATTGTAGACTCACTCAGAGTTTACAGTAATAAAGTGATAAAGAAAGATGTGAGTGTATTGTCTGTTTAGCAATTGCACTGGGAGGGATTGCAGACTCACTCAGAGTTTACAGTAATAAAGTGATAAAGAAAGATGTGAATGTATTGCCTGGTTAACAATTGCACTGGGAGGGATTGTAGGCTCACTCAGAGGTTACTGTAATAACGTGATAAAGAAAGATTTGAGTGTATTGTCTGGTTAACAATTGCACTGGGAGGGATTGTAGACTCACTCAGACTTTACAGTAATAAAGTGATAAAGAAAGATGTGAGTGTATTGTCTGTTAACAATTGCACTGGGAGAGATTGGAGACTCACTCAGAGTTTACAGTAATAAAGTGATAAAGAAAGATGTGAGTGTATTGTCTGGTTAACAATTGCACTGGGAGGGATTGTAGACTCAATCAGAATTTACAGTAATAAAGTGATAAAGAAAGATTTTAGTGTATTGTCTGTTATCAATTGCACTGGGAGGGATTGTAGACTCACTCAGAGTTTACAGTCATAAAGTGATAAAGAATGATGTTAATGTATTGTCTGGTTAACAATTGCACTGGGAGGGATTGCAGACTCACTCAGAGTTTACTGTCATAAAGTGATAAAGAAAGATGTGAGTGTGTTGTCTGGTTAACAATTGCACTGGAAGGGATTGTAGACTCATTCAGAGTTTACAGTAATAAAGTGATAAAGAAAGATGTGAGTGTATTGTCTGGTTAACAATTGCACTGGGAGGGATTGTAGACTCACTCAGAGTTTACTGTAATAAAGTGATAAAGAAGGATGTGTTTGCATTGTCTGGTTAACAATTGCACTGGGAGGGATTGTAGACTCACTCAGAGTTTACAGTAATAAAGTGATAAAGAAAGATGTGAGTGTATTGTCTGGTTAACAATTGCACTGGGAGGGATTGTAGACTCACTCAGAGTTTACTGTAATAAAGTGATAAAGAAAGATGTGAGTGTATTGTCTGGTTAACAATGGCACTGGGAGGGATTGTAGACTCACTCAGAATTTACAGTAATAAAGTGATAAAGAAAGATGTGAGTGTATTGTCTGGTTAATAATTGCACTGGGAGGGATTGTAGACTCACTCAGAGTTTACAGTAATAAAGTGATAAAGAAAGATGTGAGTGTATTGTCTGGTTTACAATTGAACTAGGAGGGATTGTCAGCTCACTCAGAGTTTACAGTAACGAGGACTGAAATATTCTCTGAGTAGGAGAAGTGGTTGGACAAAATGTCTGACCTCAATCTGATTCCAATCCGACTTCAGCAGAATAAATTCTGTTTCAAGATATGATCACATTTATGCAGGATTGCCATGGAGAACTATAAAAAGTTCAGGATTTCAAACATTGTTTGAGAGAGAGAGAAAGAGCAAAAAGCTCTGGAGTTGGAGGCCTTAATGAAAACCTTCAGTCTGCCAAGCCGGGTTCACGACCTGGAGAGAGATGCTGATTTTCACACACTGAAAACCCTTCCCCCCATGCACTTCCCCACACACAGAAACCCTTCCCCACACCCTGAAACCCCTTCCCCACACACTGAAACCCCGTCCCCACACACTGAAACCTCTTCCCCCCACAAACTGAAACCCTTCCCCACACACTGAAACCCCTTCCCCACACACTGAAACACCTTCCTCACACACTGAAACACCTTCCCCAAACACTGAAATACCATACCCACACACTGAAACACCATTGACACACACTGAAACCCCTTCCACAGACATTGGAACACTTCCCCACACACTGAAACACCTTCCCAAAACACAGCAACACCTTCGCCACACACTGAAACAGCTTCCCCACACACTGAAACCCATCCCCACCAGCTGCTGCACATCCCCACACACTGAAACTCATTCCCCACACACTGAAACACTTCCCCACACACTGAAACAACTTTCCCACACACTGAAACCCCTCCCGCACAAACTGAAACCCATCCCCACACACTGAAACCACTTCGCACACACTGAATCCCATCCCCACACACTGAAACACCTTCCCCACACACTGAAACCCCTTCCCCACAAACACTGAAACACCTTCCCCACACACTGAAGCACATCCCCACGCACTGAAACACCTTCCCCACACACTGAAAGCCCTTCCCAACACAATGAAACACCTTCCCCACACATTGAAATCCCTTCCCCAAACACTGAAACCCTTCCCCACACTGTGAAACCCCTACCCCACACACTGAAACACCTTCCCCACAAACACTGAAACACCTTCCCCACACACTGAAGCACATCCCCACGCACTGAAACCCCTACCCCACACACTGAAACCCCTTCACCATACACTGAAACACCTTCCCCACACACTGAAACCCCTTCTGCACACATTGAAACCCATCCCCACCAACGGAAACCCATCCCCACAAACTGAAACCCCTTCCCCACACACTGAAACACATCCCCACACACTGAATCACATCCCCACGCACTGAAACACCTTCCCCACACATTGAAACCCCTTCCCCACACACTGAAACACCTTCCCCACACACGGAAACACCTTCCCCACACACTGAAATCCCTTCCCGACACACTGAAACCCTTCCCCACACTGTGAAACCCCTACCCCACACACTGAAACACCTTCCCCACACACTGAAACCCCTTCACCACACACTGAAACACCTTCCCTACACACTGATACCCCTTCCGCACACAATGAAACCCATCCCCACAAACTGAACCCCATCCCCACACACTGAAACCCATTCCCCACACACTGATACCCCTTCCCCACACACTGAAACCCCTTCCGCACAGACTGAAACCCATCCCCACACACAGAAACCCCTTCCGCACACACTGAAACCCATCCCCACACACTGAAGCACCTTCCTCACACAGACTGAAATTCCATCCCCACACACTGAAACACCTTTCCCACACACTTAAGCCCCTTACCCAGACACTGGAACCCTTCCCCACACACTGAAACACCTTCCCCATACATTGAAACCCCTTCCCCACACACTGAAACACCTTCCCCACACACTAAAAACCCTTCCCCACACACTGAAACACTTCCCCACACACTGAAACAACTTCCCCACACACTGAAACCCCTTCCGCACACACTGAAACACATCCCCACACACTGAAACACCTTCCCCACACACTGAAACCCCTTCCCCACACACTGAAACACCTTCCGCACACCCTGAAACACATCCCCACACACTGAAACACCTTCCCCACACACTGAATCCCCTTCCCCGCAAACACTGAAACACCTTTCCCACACACTGAAACGCCTTCCCCAAACACTGAAATACCATCCCCACACAATGAAACACCATTGACACACACTGAAACCCCTTCCACAGACATTGGAACACTTCCCCACACACTGAAAAACCTTCCCCAAACACTGAAACTCCTTCCCCACTCACTGAAACAGCTTCCCCACACACTGAAACCCATCCCCACCAGCTGAAACACATCCCCACACACTGAAACCCCTTCCCCACACTCTGAAACACGTTCCCACACACTGAAACATCTTCCCCACACACTGAAACCCCTCCCGCACAAACTGAAACCCATCCCCACACACTGAAACCCCTTCGCACACACTGAAACCCATCCCCACACACTGAAACACCTTTCCCACACGCTGAAACCCCTTCCCCACACACTGAAACACCTTCCGCACAAACTGAAACCCCTTCCCCACAAACACTGAAACACCTTCCCCACACATTGAAAGCCCTTCCCCACACAATGAAACACCTTCCCCACATACTGAAACACCTTCCCCACACACTGAAATCCCTTCCCCAAACACTGAAACCCTTCCCCACACTGTGAAACCCCTACCCCACACAATGAAACCCCTTCACCATACACTGAAACCCCTTCTGCACACAATGAAACCCATCCCCACAAACTGAAATCCATCCCCACAAACTGAAACCCCTTCCCCACACACTGAAACACATCCCCACAAACTGAAACACATCCCCACGCACTGAAACACCTTCCCCACGCACTGAAACCCCTTCCCCACACATTGAAACCCCTTCCCCACCCACTGAAACACCTTCCCCACACACTGAAACACCTTCCCCACACACTGAAACACCTTCACCACACACTGAAATCCCTTCCCGACACACTGAAACCCTTCCCCACACTGTGAAACCCCTACCCCACACACTGAAACCCCTTCATCACACACTGAAACACCATCCGCACACACTGAAACCCCTTCCGCACACAATGAAACCCATCCCCACAAACTGAAACCCATCCCCACAAACTGAAACCCATTCCCCACACACTGATACCCCTTCCCCACACACTGAAACTCCTTCCGCACACAGTGAAACCCATCCCCACACACAGAAACCCCTTCCCCACACACTGAAACCCCTTCCGCACACACTGAAACCCATCCCCACACACAGAAACCCCTTCCCCACACACTGAAACCCATCCCCACACACTGAAACCCATCCCCACACACTGAAACTCCTTCCTCACACACACTGAAATTCCATCCCCACACACTGAAACCTCTTCCCCAGACACTGGAACCCTTCCCCACACACTGGAACCCTTCCCCACACACTGAAACACCCTCCCCATACATTGAATCCCCATCCACACACACTGAAACAGCTTCCCCACACACTGAAACCCCTTCCCCATCAATGAAACACCCTCCCCACACACTGAAACAACTTCCCCACACACTGAAAAATATTCACCACACACTGAATCCCCTTCCACACACACTGAAACACATCCTCACACACTGAAACACCTTCCCCACACTCTGAAACCCCTTCCCCACAAACACTTTAACACCTTCCCCACACACTGAAACCCCTTCCCCACAAACACTGAAACATCTTCCCCACACACTGAAACACCTTCCCCACACACTGAAATACCATCCCCACACACTGAAACACCTTCCCCACACACTGAAACACCTTCCCCACACACTGAAATCCCTTCCCCACACACTGAAACCCTTCCCCACACTGTGAAACACCTACCCCACCCACTGAAACCCCTACCCCACACACTGAAACCCCTTCACCAGACACTGAAACACCTTCCCCACACACTGAAACCCCTTCTGCACACATTGAAACCCATTCCCACAAACTGAAACCCATCCCCACAAACTGAAACCCCTTCCCCACACACTGAAACACATCCCCACGCACTGAAACACATCCCCACACTTTGAAACCCCTTCCCCACACACTGAAACGCCTTCCCCACACACTGAAACACCTTCCCCACAAACTGAAATCCCTTCCCGACACACTGAAACCCTTCCCCACACTGTGAAACCCCTACCCCACACACTGAAACACCTTCCCCAGACACTGAAACCCCTTCCCCACACACTGAAAAACCTTCCCCAGACACTGAAACCCCTTCCCCACACACTGAAAAACCTTTCCCACACACTGATACCCCTTCCCCACACACTGAAACCCCTTCCGCACAGACTGAAACACCTTCCCCACACACAGAAACCCCTTCCGCACACACTTAAACCCATCCCCACACACTGAAACACCTTTCATACACACTGAAACCCCTTCCCCAGACACTGGAACCCTTCCCCACACACTGAAACACCTTCCCCATACATTGAAACCCCTTCCCCACACACTGAAACAGCTTCCCCACACACTGAAACAACTTCCCCACACACTGAAATACCATCCCCACACACTGAAACACCTTCTCCACACACTGAAACCCCTTACCCACAAACACTGAAACCCCTTCCCCACAAACTGAAACACCTTCCCCACACACTGAAACACCTTCCCCACACACTGAAATCCCTTCCCCACACACTGAAACCCCTACCCCACCCACTAAAACCCCTACCCCACACACTGAGACCCCTTCACCATACACTGAAACACCTTCCCCACACACTGAAACCCCTTCTGCACACATTGAAACCCATTCCCACAAACTGAAACCCATCCCCACAAACTGTAACCCCTTCCCCACACACTGAAACACATCCCCACACACTGAAACACATCCCCACGCACTGAAACACCTTCCCCACACATTGAAACCCCTTCCCTACACACTGAAACGCCTTCTCCACACACTGAAACACCTTCCCCACACACTGAAACACCTTCCCCACACACTGAAATCCCTTCCCGACACACTGAAACCCTTCCCCACACTGTGAAACCCCTACCCCACTCACTGAACCACCTTCCCCACACACTGAAACCCCTTCCCCACACACTGAAACACCTTTCCCACACACTGAAACCCCTTCCGCACACAATGAAACCCATCCCCACAAACTGAAACCCATCCTCACACACTGAAACCCATTCCCTGCACACTGATACCCCTTCCCCACACACTGAAACCCCTTCCGCACAGACTGAAACCCATCCCCACACACAGAAACCCCTTCCGCACAGACTGAAACCCATCCCCACACACTGAAACACCTTTCCTACACACTGAAACCCCTTCCCCAGACACTGGAACCCTTCCCCACACACTGAAACACCTTCCCCATACATTGAAACACCTTCCCCACACACTGAAACAGCTTCCCCACACTGTGAAACCCCTACCCCACACACTGAAACACTTCCCCGCACACTGAAACAACTTCCCCACACACTGAAACAACTTCCCCACACACTGAAACACCTTCCCCACACACTGAAACCCCTTCCCCACACACTGAAACACCTTCTGCACACACTGAAACACATCCCCACACACTGAAACACCTTCCCCACACACTGGAACCCTTCCCCACACACTGAAACACCCTCCCCATACATTGAATCCCCTTCCACACACACTGAGACAGCTTCCCCACACACTGAAAAACATTCACCACACACTGAATCCCCTTCCGCACACACTGAAACACATCCTCACACACTGAAACGCCTTCCCCACACTCTGAAACCCCTTCCCCACAAACACTGAAACATCTTCCCCACACACTGAAACAACTTCCCCACACACTGAAATACCATCACCACACACTGAAACCCCTTCCCCACACACTGGAACCCTTCCCCACACACTGAAACACCCTCCCCATACATTGAATCCCCCTCCCCACACACTGAAACAACATCCCCACACACTGAAAAACATTCACCACACACTGAATCCCCTTCCGCACACAGTGAAACACATCCTCACACACTGAAACGTCTTCCCCACACTCTGAAACCCCTTCCCCACAAACACTGAAACATCTTCCCCACACACTGAAACAACTTCCCCACACACTGAAATACCATCACCACACACTGAAACCCCTTCCCCACAAACACTGAAACATCTTCCCCACAAACACTGAAACATCTTCCCCACACACTGAAATACCATCCCCACACACTGAAACACCTTCCCTACACACTGAAACACCTTCCCCACACACTGAAAGCCCTTCCCCACACACTGAAACCCATCCCCACACACTGAAACACCTTCCCCACACACTGAAGTCCCTTCCCCACACACTGAAACCCTTCCCCACACTGTGAAACCCCTACCCCACCCACTGAAACCCCTACCCCACACACTGAAAACCCTTCACCATACACTGAAACACCTTCCCCACACACTGAAACCCCTTCTGCACACATTGAAACCCATTCCCACACACTGAAACACATCCCCACACTCTGAAACACATCCCCACGCACTGAAACCCCTTCCCCACACATTGAAACCCCTTCCCCACCCACTGAAACACCTTCCCCACACACTGAAACACCTTCCCCACACACTGAAACACCTTCACCACACACTGAAATCCCTTCCCGACACACTGAAACCCTTCCCCACACTGTGAAACCCCTACCCCACACACTGAAACCCCTTCATCACACACTGAAACACCATCCGCACACACTGAAACCCCTTCCGCACACAATGAAACCCATCCCCACAAACTGAAACCCATCCCCACAAACTGAAACCCATTCCCCACACACTGATACCCCTTCCCCACACACTGAAACTCCTTCCGCACACACTGAAACCCATCCCCACACACAGAAACCCCTTCCCCACACACTGAAACCCCTTCCGCACACACTGAAACCCATCCCCACACACAGAAACCCCTTCCCCACACACTGAAACCCATCCCCACACACTGAAACCCATCCCCACACACAGAAACTCCTTCCTCACACACACTGAAATTCCATCCCCACACACTGAAACCTCTTCCCCAGACACTGGAACCCTTCCCCACACACTGGAACCCTTCCCCACACACTGAAACACCCTCCCCATACATTGAATCCCCTTCCACACACACTGAAACAGCTTCCCCACACACTGAAACCCCTTCCCCATCAATGAAACACCCTCCCCACACACTGAAACAACTTCCCCACACACTGAAAAATATTCACCACACACTGAATCCCCTTCCACACATACTGAAACACATCCTCACACACTGAAACACCTTCCCCACACTCTGAAACCCCTTCCCCACAAACACTGAAACACCTTCCCCACACACTGAAACCCCTTCCCCACAAACACTGAAACATCTTCCCCACACACTGAAACACCTTCCCCACACACTGAAATACCATCCCCACACACTTGAACACCTTCCCCACACACTGAAACACCTTCCCCACACACTGAAATCCCTTCCCCACACACTGAAACCCTTCCCCACACTGTGAAACCCCTACCCCACCCACTGAAACCCCTACCCCACACACTGAAACCCCTTCACCAGACACTGAAACACCTTCCCCACACACTGAAACCCCTTCTGCACACATTGAAACCCATTCCCACAAACTGAAACCCATCCCCACAAACTGAAACCCCTTCCCCACACACTGAAACACATCCCCACGCACTGAAACACATCCCCACACTTTGAAACCCCTTCCCCACACACTGAAACGCCTTCCCCACACACTGAAACACCTTCCCCACAAACTGAAATCCCTTCCCGACACACTGAAACCCTTCCCCACACTGTGAAACCCCTACCCCACACACTGAAACACCTTCCCCAGACACTGAAACCCCTTCCCCACACACTGAAAAACCTTCCCCAGACACTGAAACCCCTTCCCCACACACTGAAAAACCTTTCCCACACACTGATACCCCTTCCCCACACACTGAAACCCCTTCCGCACAGACTGAAACACCTTCCCCACACACAGAAACCCCTTCCGCACACACTGAAACCCATCCCCACACACTGAAACACCTTTCCTACACACTGAAACCCCTTCCCCAGACACTGGAACCCTTCCCCACACACTGAAACACCTTCCCCATACATTGAAACCCCTTCCCCACACACTGAAACAGCTTCCCCACACACTGAAACAACTTCCCCACACACTGAAATACCATCCCCACACACTGAAACACCTTCCCCACACACTGAAACCCCTTACCCACAAACACTGAAACCCCTTCCCCACAAACTGAAACACCTTCCCCACACACTGAAACACCTTCCCCACACACTGAAATCCCTTCCCCACACAATGAAACCCCTACCCCACCCACTAAAACCCCTACCCCACACACTGAAACCCCTTCACCATACACTGAAACACCTTCCCCACACACTGAAACCCCTTCTGCACACATTGAAACCCATTCCCACAAACTGAAACCCATCCCCACAAACTGTAACCCCTTCCCCACACACTGAAACACATCCCCACACACTGAAACACATCCCCACGCACTGAAACACCTTCCCCACACATTGAAACCCCTTCCCTACACACTGAAACGCCTTCTCCACACACTGAAACACCTTCCCCACACACTGAAACACCTTCCCCACACACTGAAATCCCTTCCCGACACACTGAAACCCTTCCCCACACTGTGAAACCCCTACCCCACTCACTGAACCACCTTCCCCACACACTGAAACCCCTTCCCCACACACTGAAACACCTTTCCCACACACTGAAACCCATCCCCACACACTGAAACCCATTCCCTGCACACTGATACCCCTTCCCCACACACTGAAACCCCTTCCGCACAGACTGAAACCCATCCCCACACACAGAAACCCGTTCCGCACAGACTGAAACCCATCCCCACACACTGAAACACCTTTCCTACACACTGAAACCCCTTCCCCAGACACTGGAACCCTTCCCCACACACTGAAAGACCTTCCCCATACATTGAAACACCTTCCCCACACACTGAAACAGCTTCCCCACACTGTGAAACCCCTACCCCACACACTGAAACACTTCCCCGCACACTGAAACAACTTCCCCACACACTGAAACAACTTCCCCACACACTGAAACACCTTCCCCACACACTGAAACCCCTTCCCCACACTCTGAAACACCTTCTGCACACACTGAAACACATCCCCACACACTGAAACACCTTCCCCACACACTGGAACCCTTCCCCACACACTGAAACACCCTCCCCATACATTGAATCCCCTTCCACACACACTGAAACAGCTTCCCCACACACTGAAAAACATTCACCACACACTGAATCCCCTTCCGCACACACTGAAACACATCCTCACACACTGAAACGCCTTCCCCACACTCTGAAACCCCTTCCCCACAAACACTGAAACATCTTCCACACACACTGAAACAACTTCCCCACACACTGAAATACCATCACCACACACTGAAACCCCTTCCCCACACACTGGAACCCTTCCCCACACACTGAAACACCCTCCCCATACATTGAATCCCCCTCCCCACACACTGAAACAACATCCCCACACACTGAAAAACATTCACCACACACTGAATCCCCTTCCGCACACACTGAAACACATCCTCACACACTGAAACGCCTTCCCCACACTCTGAAACCCCTTCCCCACAAACACTGAAACATCTTCCCCACACACTGAAACAACTTCCCCACACACTGAAATACCATCACCACACACTGAAACCCCTTCCCCACAAACACTGAAACATCTTCCCCACAAACACTGAAACATCTTCCCCACACACTGAAATACCATCCCCACACACTGAAACACCTTCCCTACACACTGAAACACCTTCCCCACACACTGAAAGCCCTTCCCCACACACTGAAACCCATCCCCACACACTGAAACACCTTCCCCACACACTGAAGTCCCTTCCCCACACACTGAAACCCTTCCCCACACTGTGAAACCCCTACCCCACCCACTGAAACCCCTACCCCACACACTGAAAACCCTTCACCATACACTGAAACACCTTCCCCACACACTGAAACCCCTTCTGCACACATTGAAACCCATTCCCACACACTGAAACACATCCCCACACTCTGAAACACATCCCCACGCACTGAAACACCTTCCCCACACATTGAAACCCCTTCCCCACACACTGAAACGCCTTCCACACACACTGAAACACCTTCCCCACACACTGAAATCCCTTCCCGACACACTGAAACCCTTCCCCACACTGTGAAACCCCTACCCCACACACTGAAACACCTTCCCCACACACTGAAACCCCTTCACCACACACTGAAACACCTTTCCCACACACTGAAACCCCTTCCGCACACAATGAAACCCATCCCCACAAACTGAAACCCATCCTCACACACTGAAACCCATTCCCTGCACACTGATACCCCTTCCCCACACACTGAAACCCCTTCCGCACGGACTGAAACCCATCCCCACACACAGAAACCCCTTCCGCACACACTGAAACCCATACCCACACACCGAAACACCTTCCTCACACAGACTGAAATTCCATCCCCACACACTGAAACACCTTTCCCACACACTGAAACCCCTTCCCCAGACACTGGAACCCTTCCCCACACACTGAAACACCTTCCCCATACATTGAAACCCCTTCCGCACACACTGAAACCCATCCCCACACACTGAAAAACCTTCCCCACACACTGAAACCCCTTCCCCACACACTGAAACACCATCCGCACACACAGAAACACATCCCCACACACTGAAACACCTACCCCACACACTGAAACCCATTCCCCGCAAACACTGAAACACCTTTCCCACACACTGAAACACCTTCCCCAAACACTGAAATACCATCCCCACGCACTGAAACACCATTGACACACACTGAAACCTCTTCCCCACAAACAATGAAACACCTTCCCCACAGACTGAAGCACATCCCCACGCACTGAAACACCTTCCCCACACACTGAAAGCCCTACCCCACACAATGAAACACCTTCCCCACACACTGAAACACGTTCCCCACACACAGAAATCCCTTCCCCACACACTGAAAACCCTTCCCCACACTGTGAAACCCCTACCCCACCCACTGAAACACCGACCCCACACACTGAAACCCCTTCACCATACACTGAAACACCTTCCCCACACACTGAAACCCCTTCCGCACACATTGAATCCAATCCCCACAAACGGAAACCCATCCCCACAAACTGAAACCCCTTCCCCACACACACAAACACATCCCCACACACACAAACACATCCCCACACACTCAAACACATCCCCACACACTGAAACACATCCCCACGCACTGAAACACCTTCCCCACACATTGAAACACCTTCCCCACACACTGAAACACCTTCCCCACACACTGAAACCCCTTCACCACACACTGAAACACCTTTCCCACACACTGAAACCCCTTCCGCACACAATGAAACCCATCCCCACAAACTGAAACCCATCCTCACACACTGAAACCCATTCCCTGCACACTGATACCCCTTCCCCACACACTGAAACCCCTTCCGCACGGACTGAAACCCATCCCCACACACAGAAACCCCTTCCGCACACACTGAAACCCATCCCCACACACTGAAACACCTTCCTCACACAGACTGAAATTCCATCCCCACACACTGAAACACCTTTCCCACACACTGAAACCCCTTCCCCAGACACTGGAACCCTTCCCCACACACTGAAACACCTTCCCCATACATTGAAACCCCTTCCGCACACACTGAAACACTTCCCCACACACTGAAACAACTTCCCCACACACTGAAACTCCTTCCGCACACACTGAAACCCATCCCCACACACTGAAACACCTTCCCCACACACTGAAACCCCTTCCCCACACACTGAAACACCTTCCGCACACACTGAAACACATCCCCACACACTGAAAACCCTTCACCACACACTGAAACACCATCCGCACACACTGAAACACATCCCCACACACTGAAACACCTACCCCACACACTGAAACCCATTCCCCACAAACACTGAATCACCATTCCCACACACTGAAACACCTTCTCCAAACACTGAAATACCATCCCCACGCACTGAAACACCATTGACACACACTGAAACCTCTTCACCACAAACAATGAAACACCTTCCCCACAGACTGAAGCACATCCCCACGCACTGAAACACCTTCCCCACACACTGAAAGCCCTACCCCACACAATGAAACACCTTCCCCACACACTGAAACACGTTCCCCACACACAGAAATCCCTTCCCCACACACTGAAAACCCTTCCCCACACTGTGAAACCCCTACCCCACCCACTGAAACACCGACCCCACACACTGAAACCCCTTCACCATACACTGAAACACCTTCCCCACACACTGACACCCCTTCCGCACACATTGAATCCCATCCCCACAAACGGAAACCCATCCCCACAAACTGAAACCCCTTCCCCACACAAACAAACACATCCCCACACACGCAAACACATCCCCACACACTCAAACACATCCCCACACACTGAAACACATCCCCACACACTGAAACACCTTCCCCACACACTGAAATCCCTTCCATACACACTGAAACCCTTCCCCACACTGTGAAACCCCTACCCCACACACTGAAACACCTTCCCCACACACTGAAACCCCTTCACCACACACTGAAACACCTTTCCCACAAACTGAAACCCCTTCCCCACACAATGAAACCCATCCCCACAAACTGAAACCCATCCCCACACACTGAAACCCATTCCCCACACACTGATACCCCTTCCCCACAGAATGAAACCCATCCCCACACACAGAAACCCCTTCCGCACACACTGAAACCCATCCCCACACACTGAAACACCTTCCTCACACAGACGGAAATTCCATCCCCTCACACTGAAACACTTTTCCCACACACTGAAACCCCTTCCACAGACACTGGAACCCTTCCACACACACTGAAACACCTTCCCCATACATTGAAACCCCTTCCCCACACACTGAAACAGCTTCCCCACACACTGAAACACTTCCCCACACACTGAATCAAATTCCCCACACACTGAAACACCTTCCCCACACACTGAAACCCCTTCCCCACACACTGAAACACCTTCCGCACGCACTGAAACACATCCACAAACACTGAAACACCTTCCCCACACACTGAAAAACCTTCCCCACACACTGAAACACCTTCCGCACACACTGAAACACATCCCCACACACTGAAACACCTTCCACACACACTGAAACCCCTTCCCCGCAAACACAGAAACACCTTTCCCACACACTGAAACGCCTTCCCCAAACACTGAAATACCATCCCCACACACTGAAACGCCATTGACACACACTGAAACCCATTCCACAGACATTGGAACCCTTCCCCACACACGGAAAAACCTTCCCCAAACACTGAAACCCCTTCCCCACTCACTGAAACAGCTTCCCCACACACTGAAACCCATCCCCACCAGCTGAAACACATCCGCACACACTGAAACCCCTTCCCCACACACTGAAACACTTCCCCACACACTGAAACAACTTCTCCACACACTAAAACCCCTCCCGCACAAACTGAAACCCATCCCCAAAAACTGAAACCCATCCCCACACACTGAAACCCATCCCCACACACTGAAACACCTTCCCCGCACGCAGAAACCCCTTCCCCACACACTGAAACACCTTCCGCACAAACTGAAATACCATCCCCACGCACTGAAACACCATTGACACACACTGAAACCCCTTCCGCAGACATTGGAACCCTTCCCCACACACTGAAACACCTTCCCCAAACACTGAAACCCCTTCCCCACTCACTGAAACATCTTCCCCACACACTGAAACATCTTCCCCATACACTGAAACACTTCCCCACACACTGAAACACCTTTCCCACACACTGAAACACCTTCCGCACACAATGAAACCCATCCCCACAAACTGAAACCCATCCTCACACACTGAAACCCATTCGCTGCACACTGATACCCCTTCCCCACACACTGAAACCCCTTCCACACAGACTGAAACCCATCCCCACACACAGAAACCCCTTCCGCACACACTGAAACCCATTCCCACACACCAAAACACCTTCCTCACACAGACTGAAATTCCATCCCCACACACTGAAACACCTTTCCCACACACTGAAACCCCTTCCCCAGACACTGGAACCCTTCCCCACACACTGAAACACCTTCCCCATACATTGAAACCCCTTCCCCACACACTGAAACAGCTTCCCCACACACTAAAACCCCTTCCGCACACACTGAAACCCATCCCCACACACTGAAACACCTTCCACACAGACTGAAACACCTTCCCCACACACTGATACCCCTTCCCCACGCACTGATACCCCTTCCGCACACACTGAAACACATCCCCACACACTGAAACACCTTCCCCACACACTGAAAACCCTTCCCCACACACTGAAACACCTTCCGCACACACTGAAACACGTCCCCACACACTGAAACACCTTCCCCACACACTGAAACCCCTTCCCCGCAAACACTGAAACTCCTTTCCCACACACTGAAACACCTTCCCCAAACACTGAAATACCATCCCCACGCACTGAAACACCATTGACACACACTGAAACCCCTTCCGCAGACATTGGAATCCTTCCCCACACACTGAAACACCTTCCCCAAACACTGAAACCCCTTCCCCACTCACTGAAACATCTTCCCCACTCACTGACACCCATCCCCACCAGCTGAAACACATCCCCACACACTGAAACACTTTCCCCATACACTGAAACACTTCCCCACACACTGAAACAACTTCCCCACACACTGAAACCCCTCCCGCACAAACTGAAACCCATCCCCACACACTGAAACCCCTTCGCACACACTGAAACCCATCCCCACACACTGCAACACCTTCCCCGCACGCTGAAACCCCTTCCCCACACACTGAAACACCTTCCGCACAAACTGAAACCCCTTCCCCACAAACACTGAAACACCTTCCCCACACATTGAAAGCCCTTCCCCACACAATGAAACACCTTCCCCACACACTGAAACACCTTCCCCACACACTGAAATCCCTTCCCCAAACACTGAAACCCTTCCCCACACTGTGAAAAACCTACCTCACACACAGAAACCCCTTCACCATACACTGAAACACCTTCCCCACACACTGAAACCCCTTCTGCACACAATGAAACCCATCCCCACAAACTGAAATCCATCTCCACAAACTGACACCCCTTCCTCACACACTGAAACACATCCCCACACACTGAAACACATCCCCACGCACTGAAACACCTTCCCCACACACTGAAATCCCTTCCCGACACACTGATACCCTTCCCCACACTGTCAAACCCCTACCCCACACACTGAAACACCTTCCCCACACACTGAAATCCCTTCATCACACTCTGAAACACCTTCCCCACACACTGAAACCCCTTCTGCACACAATGAAACCCATCCGCACAAACTGAAACACATCCCCACACACTGAAACCCATTCCCCACACACTGATACCCCATCCCCACACACTGAAACCCCTTCCGCACACAGTGAAACCCATCCCCACACACATAAACCCCTTCCCCACACACTGATACCCCTTCCGCACACACTGAAACACCTTCCTCACACACACTGAAATTCCATCCCCACACACTGAAACACCTTTCCCACACACTGAAACCCCTTCCCCAGACACTGGAACCCTTCCCCACACACTGAAACACCCTCCCCATACATTGAATCCCCTTCCACACTCACTGAAACAGCGTCCCCACACACTGAAACCCCTTCCCCATCACTGTAACACCCACCCCACACACTGAAACAACTTCCCCACAAACTGAAAAACGTTCACCACCCACTGAATCCCCTTCCACACACACTGAAACACATCCTCACACACTGAAACACCTTCCCCACACTCTGAAACCCCTTCCCCACAAACACTGAAACATCTTCCCCACACACTGAAACAACTTCCCCACACACTGAAATACCATCCACACACACTGAAACACCTTCCCCACACACTGAAACACCTTCCCCACACACTGAAATCCCTTCCCCACACACTGAAATCCCTTCCCCAAACACTGAAACCCTTCCCCACACTGTGAAAATCCTACCTCACACACTTAAACCCCTTCACCATACATTGAAACACCTTCCCCACACACTGAAAACCCTTCTGCACACAATGAAATCCATCCCCACAAACTGAAGTCCATCCCCACAAACTGAAACCCCTTCCCCACACACTGAAACACATCCCCACACACTGAAACAGATCCCCACGCACTGAAACACCTTCCCCACACACTGAAATCCCTTCCCGACACACTGAAACCATTCCCCACACTGTGAAACCCCTACCCCACACACTGAAACACCTTCCCCACACACTGAAACCCCTTCATCACACACTGAAACACCTTCCCCACACACTGAAACCCCTTCTGCACACAATGAAACCCATCCCCACAAACTGAAACACATCCCCACACACTGAAACCCATTCCCCACACACTGATACCCCTTCCCGACACACTGAAACCCCTTCCGCACACAGTGAAACCCATCCCCACACACAGAAACCCCTTCCCCACACACTGATACCCCTTCCGCACACACTGAAACCCATCCCCACACACAGAAACCCCTTCCCCACACACTGAAACCCATCCCCACACACTGAAACACCTTCCTCACACAGACTGAAATTCCATCCCCACACACTTAAACACCTTTCCCACACACTGAAACACATTCCCCAGACACTGGAACCCTTCCCCACACACTGAAACACCCTCCCCATACATTGAATCCCATTCCACACTCACTGACACAGCGTCCCCACACACTGAAACCCCTTCCCCATCACTGGAACACCCTCCCCACACACTGAAACAACTTCCCCACACACTGAAAAACATTCACCACACACTGAATCCCCTTCCGCACACATTGAAACACATCCTCACAAACTGAAACACATCCTCACACACTGAAACACCTTCCCCACACTCTGAAACCCCTTCCCCACAAACACTGAAACATCTTCCCCACACACTGAAACAACTTCCCGACACACTGAAATACCATCCACACACACTGAAACACCTTCCCCACACACTGAAAACCCTTCCCCACAAACACTGAAACATCTTCCCCACACACTGAAACACCATCCCCACACACTGAAACACCATCCCCACACACTGAAACACCTTCCCCACACACTGAAACACCTTCCCCACACACTGAAACACCTTCCGCACACACTGAAACATCTTCCCCACACAGTGAAACACCTTTCCCACGCACTGAAACCCCTTCCACAGACACTGGAACCCTTCCCCACACACTGAAACACCTTCCCCAAACACTGAAACCCCTTCCTCACACACTGAAACAGCTTCCCCACACACTGAAACACCTTCCCCACACGCTGAAACACCTTCCCCACACATTGAAAACCCTTCTGCACACAATGAAACCCATCCCCACAAACTGAAACCCATCCCCACAAACTGAAATCCCTTCCCCACACACTGAAACACATCCCCACACACTGAAACAGATCCCCACGCACTGAAACACCTTCCCCACACATTGAAACCCCTTCCCCACACACTGAAACACCTTCCCCACACAGTGAAACACCTTCCCCACACACTGAAATCCCTTCCCGACACACTGAATCCCTTCCCCACACTGTGAAACCCCTACCCCACACACTGAAACACCTTCCCCACACACTGAAACCCCTTCACCACACACTGAAACCCCTTCACCACACACTGAAACACCTTCCCCACACACTGAAACCCCTTCCGCACACAATGAATCCCATCCCCACAAACTGAAACCCATCCCCGCACACTGAAACCCATTCCCCACAGACTGATACCCCTTCCCCACACGCTGAAACCCCTTCCGCATACACTGAAACCCATCCTCACACACAGAAACCCCTTCCCCACACACTAAAACCCATCCCCACACACTGAAACAACTTCCTCACACACTGAAACACCTTCCCCACACACTGAAACCCCTTCCCCGCAAACACTGAAACACCTTTCCCACACACTGAAATACCATCCCCACACACTGAAACGCCATTGACACACACTGAAACCCCTTCCACAGACATTGGAACCCTTCCCCACACACTGAAAAACCTTCCCCACACACTGAAACCCATCCCCACCAGCTGAAACACATCCACACACACTGAAACCCCTTCCCCACACACTGAAACACTTCCCCACACACTGAAACAACTTCTCCACACACTGAAACCCCTCCCGCACAAACTGAAACCCATCCCCAAAAACTGAAACCCATCCCCACACACTGAAACCCATCCCCACACACTGAAACACCTTCCCCACACGCAGAAACCCCTTCCCCACACACTGAAACACCTTCCGCACAAACTGAAATACCATCCCCACGCACTGAAACACCATTGACACACACTGAAACCCCTTCCGCAGACATTGGAACCCTTCCCCACACACTGAAACACCTTCCCCAAACACTGAAACCCCTTCCCCACTCACTGAAACATCTTCCCCACACACTGAAACATCTTCCCCATACACTGAAACACTTCCCCACACACTGAAACACCTTTCCCACACACTGAAACACCTTCCGCACACAATGAAACCCATCCCCACAAACTGAAACCCATCCTCACACACTGAAACCCATTCCCTGCACACTGATACCCCTTCCCCACACACTGAAACCCCTTCCACACAGACTGAAACCCATCCCCACACACAGAAACCCCTTCCGCACACACTGAAACCCATTCCCACACACCAAAACACCTTCCTCACACAGACTGAAATTCCATCCCCACACACTGAAACACCTTTCCCACACACTGAAACCCCTTCCCCAGACACTGGAACCCTTCCCCACACACTGAAACACCTTCCCCATACATTGAAACCCCTTCCCCACACACTGAAACAGCTTCCCCACACACTAAAACCCCTTCTGCACACACTGAAACCCATCCCCACACACTGAAACACCTTCCACACAGACTGAAACACCTTCCCCACACACTGATACCCCTTCCCCACGCACTGATACCCCTTCCGCACACACTGAAACACATCCCCACACACTGAAACACCTTCCCCACACACTGAAAACCCTTCCCCACACACTGAAACACCTTCCGCACACACTGAAACACGTCCCCACACACTGAAACACCTTCCCCACACACTGAAACCCCTTCCCCGCAAACACTGAAACTCCTTTCCCCATCACTGAAACACCCACCCCACACACTGAAACAACTTCCCCACAAACTGAAAAACGTTCACCACCCACTGAATCCCCTTCCACACACACTGAAACACATCCTCACACACTGAAACACCTTCCCCACACTCTGAAACCCCTTCCCCACAAACACTGAAACATCTTCCCCACACACTGAAACAACTTCCCCACACACTGAAATACCATCCACACACACTGAAACACCTTCCCCACACACTGAAACACCTTCCCCACACACTGAAATCCCTTCCCCACACACTGAAATCCCTTCCCCAAACACTGAAACCCTTCCCCACACTGTGAAAATCCTACCTCACACACTTAAACCCCTTCACCATACATTGAAACACCTTCCCCACACACTGAAACCCCTTCTGCACACAATGAAATCCATCCCCACAAACTGAAGTCCATCCCCACAAACTGAAACCCCTTCCCCACACACTGAAACACATCCCCACACACTGAAACAGATCCCCACTCACTGAAACACCTTCCCCACACACTGAAATCCCTTCCCGACACACTGAAACCATTCCCCACACTGTGAAACCCCTACCCCACACACTGAAACACCTTCCCCACACACTGAAACCCCTTCATCACACACTGAAACACCTTCCCCACACACTGAAACCCCTTCTGCACACAATGAAACCCATCCCCACAAACTGAAACACATCCCCACACACTGAAACCCATTCCCCACACACTGATACCCCTTCCCGACACACTGCAACCCCTTCCGCACACAGTGAAACCCATCCCCACACACAGAAACCCCTTCCCCACACACTGATACCCCTTCCGCACACACTGAAACCCATCCCCACACACAGAAACCCCTTCCCCACACACTGAAACCCATCCCCACACACTGAAACACCTTCCTCACACAGACTGAAATTCCATCCCCACACACTTAAACACCTTTCCCACACACTGAAACACATTCCCCAGACACTGGAACCCTTCCCCACACACTGAAACACCCTCCCCATACATTGAATCACATTCCACACTCACTGAAACAGCGTCCCCACACACTGAAACCCCTTCCCCATCACTGGAACACCCTCCCCACACACTGAAACAACTTCCCCACACACTGAAAAACATTCACCACACACTGAATCCCCTTCCGCACACATTGAAACACATCCTCACAAACTGAAACACATCCTCACACACTGAAACACCTTCCCCACACTCTGAAACCCCTTCCCCACAAACACTGAAACATCTTCCCCACACACTGAAACAACTTCCCGACACACTGAAATACCATCCACACACACTGAAACACCTTCCCCACACACTGAAAACCCTTCCCCACAAACACTGAAACATCTTCCCCACACACTGAAACACCATCCCCACACACTGAAACACCATCCCCACACACTGAAACACCTTCCCCACACACTGAAACACCTTCCCCACACACTGAAACACCTTCCGCACACACTGAAACATCTTCCCCACACAGTGAAACACCTTTCCCACGCACTGAAACCCCTTCCACAGACACTGGAACCCTTCCCCACACACTGAAACACCTTCCCCAAACACTGAAACCCCTTCCTCACACACTGAAACAGCTTCCCCACACACTGAAACACCTTCCCCACACGCTGAAACACCTTCCCCACACATTGAAAACCCTTCTGCACACAATGAAACCCATCCCCACAAACTGAAACCCATCTCCACAAACTGAAATCCCTTCCCCACACACTGAAACACATCCCCACACACTGAAACAGATCCCCACGCACTGAAACACCTTCCCCACACATTGAAACCCCTTCCCCACACACTGAAACACCTTCCCCACACAGTGAAACACCTTCCCCACACACTGAAATCCCTTCCCGACACACTGAATCCCTTCCCCACACTGTGAAACCCCTACCCCACACACTGAAACACCTTCCCCACACACTGAAACCCCTTCACCACACACTGAAACCCCTTCACCACACACTGAAACACCTTCCCCACACACTGAAACCCCTTCCGCACACAATGAATCCCATCCCCACAAACTGAAACCCATCCCCGCACACTGAAACCCATTCCCCACAGACTGATACCCCTTCCCCACACGCTGAAACCCCTTCCGCATACACTGAAACCCATCCTCACACACAGAAACCCCTTCCCCACACACTAAAACCCATCCCCACACACTGAAACACCTTCCTCACACACTGAAACACCTTCCCCACACACTGAAACCCCTTCCCCGCAAACACTGAAACACCTTTCCCACACACTGAAATACCATCCCCACACACTGAAACGCCATTGACACACACTGAAACCCCTTCCACAGACATTGGAACCCTTCCCCACACACTGAAAAACCTTCCCCACACACTGAAACCCATCCCCACCAGCTGAAACACATCCGCACACACTGAAACCCCTTCCCCACACACTGAAACACTTCCCCACACACTGAAACAACTTCTCCACACACTGAAACCCATCCCCAAAAACTGAAACCCATCCCCACACACTGAAACCCATCCCCACACACTGAAACACCTTCCCCACACGCAGAAACCCCTTCCCCACACACTGAAACACCTTCCGCACAAACTGAAATACCATCCCCACGCACTGAAACACCATTGACACACACTGAAACCCCTTCCGCAGACATTGGAACCCTTCCCCACACACTGAAACACCTTCCCCAAACACTGAAACCCCTTCCCCACTCACTGAAACATCTTCCCCACACACTGAAACATCTTCCCCATACACTGAAACACTTCCCCACACACTGAAACACCTTTCCCACACACTGAAACACCTTCCGCACACAATGAAACCCATCCCCACAAACTGAAACCCATCCTCACACACTGAAACCCATTCCCTGCACACTGATACCCCTTCCCCACACACTGAAACCCCTTCCACACAGACTGAAACCCATCCCCACACACAGAAACCCCTTCCGCACACACTGAAACCCATTCCCACACACCAAAACACCTTCCTCACACAGACTGAAATTCCATCCCCACACACTGAAACACCTTTCCCACACACTGAAACCCCTTCCCCAGACACTGGAACCCTTCCCCACACACTGAAACACCTTCCCCATACATTGAAACCCCTTCCCCACACACTGAAACAGCTTCCCCACACACTAAAACCCCTTCTGCACACACTGAAACCCATCCCCACACACTGAAACACCTTCCACACAGACTGAAACACCTTCCCCACACACTGATACCCCTTCCCCACGCACTGATACCCCTTCCGCACACACTGAAACACATCCCCACACACTGAAACACCTTCCCCACACACTGAAAACCCTTCCCCACACACTGAAACACCTTCCGCACACACTGAAACACGTCCCCACACACTGAAACACCTTCCCCACACACTGAAACCCCTTCCCCGCAAACACTGAAACTCCTTTCCCACACACTGAAACACCTTCCCCAAACACTGAAATACCATCCCCACGCACTGAAACACCATTGACACACACTGAAACCCCTTCCGCAGACATTGGAATCCTTCCCCACACACTGAAACACCTTCCCCAAACACTGAAACCCCTTCCCCACTCACTGAAACATCTTCCCCACTCACTGACACCCATCCCCACCAGCTGAAACACATCCCCACACACTGAAACACTTTCCCCATACACTGAAACACTTCCCCACACACTGAAACAACTTCCCCACACACTGAAACTCCTCCCGCACAAACTGAAACCCATCCCCACACACTGAAACCCCTTCGCACACACTGAAACCCATCCCCACACACTGCAACACCTTCCCCGCACGCTGAAACCCCTTCCCCACACACTGAAACACCTTCCGCACAAACTGAAACCCCTTCCCCACAAACACTGAAACACCTTCCCCACACATTGAAAGCCCTTCCCCACACAATGAAACACCTTCCCCACACACTGAAGCACCTTCCCCACACACTGAAATCCCTTCCCCAAACACTGAAACCCTTCCCCACACTGTGAAAAACCTACCTCACACACAGAAACCCCTTCACCATACACTGAAACACCTTCCCCACACACTGAAACCCCTTCTGCACACAATGAAACCCATCCCCACAAACTGAAATCCATCTCCACAAACTGACACCCCTTCCTCACACACTGAAACACATCCCCACACACTGAAACACATCCCCACGCACTGAAACACCTTCCCCACACACTGAAATCCCTTCCCGACACACTGATACCCTTCCCCACACTGTCAAACCCCTACCCCACACACTGAAACACCTTCCCCACACACTGAAATCCCTTCATCACACTCTGAAACACCTTCCCCACACACTGAAACCCCTTCTGCACACAATGAAACCCATCCGCACAAACTGAAACACATCCCCACACACTGAAACCCATTCCCCACACACTGATACCCCTTCCCCACACACTGAAACCCCTTCCGCACACAGTGAAACCCATCCCCACACACATAAACCCCTTCCCCACACACTGATACCCCTTCCGCACACACTGAAACACCTTCCTCACACACACTGAAATTCCATCCCCACACACTGAAACACCTTTCCCACACACTGAAACCCCTTCCCCAGACACTGGAACCCTTCCCCACACACTGAAACACCCTCCCCATACATTGAATCCCCTTCCACACTCACTGAAACAGCGTCCCCACACACTGAAACCCCTTCCCCATCACTGAAACACCCACCCCACACACTGAAACAACTTCCCCACAAACTGAAAAACGTTCACCACCCACTGAATCCCCTTCCACACACACTGAAACACATCCTCACACACTGAAACACCTTCCCCACACTCTGAAACCCCTTCCCCACAAACACTGAAACATCTTCCCCACACACTGAAACAACTTCCCCACACACTGAAATACCATCCACACACACTGAAACACCTTCCCCACACACTGAAACACCTTCCCCACACACTGAAATCCCTTCCCCACACACTGAAATCCCTTCCCCAAACACTGAAACCCTTCCCCACACTGTGAAAATCCTACCTCACACACTTAAACCCCTTCACCATACATTGAAACACCTTCCCCACACACTGAAACCCCTTCTGCACACAATGAAATCCATCCCCACAAACTGAAGTCCATCCCCACAAACTGAAACCCCTTCCCCACACACTGAAACACATCCCCACACACTGAAACAGATCCCCACGCACTGAAACACCTTCCCCACACACTGAAATCCCTTCCCGACACACTGAAACCATTCCCCACACTGTGAAACCCCTACCCCACACACTGAAACACCTTCCCCACACACTGAAACCCCTTCATCACACACTGAAACACCTTCCCCACACACTGAAACCCCTTCTGCACACAATGAAACCCATCCCCACAAACTGAAACACATCCCCACACACTGAAACCCATTCCCCACACACTGATACCCCTTCCCGACACACTGAAACCCCTTCCGCACACAGTGAAACCCATCCCCACACACAGAAACCCCTTCCCCACACACTGATACCCCTTCCGCACATACTGAAACCCATCCCCACACACAGAAACCCCTTCCCCACACACTGAAACCCATCCCCACACACTGAAACACCTTCCTCACACAGACTGAAATTCCATCCCCACACACTTAAACACCTTTCCCACACACTGAAACACATTCCCCAGACACTGGAACCCTTCCCCACACACTGAAACACCCTCCCCATACATTGAATCCCATTCCACACTCACTGAAACAGCGTCCCCACACACTGAAACCCATTCCCCACAGACTGATACCCCTTCCCCACACGCTGAAACCCCTTCCGCATACACTGAAACCCATCCTCACACACAGAAACCCCTTCCCCACACACTAAAACCCATCCCCACACACTGAAACACCTTCCTCACACACTGAAACACCTTCCCCACACACTGAAACCCCTTCCCCGCAAACACTGAAACACCTTTCCCACACACTGAAATACCATCCCCACACACTGAAACGCCATTGACACACACTGAAACCCCTTCCACAGACATTGGAACCCTTCCCCACACACTGAAAAACCTTCCCCAAACACTGAAACCCCTTCCCCACTCACTGAAACAGCTTCCCCACACACTGAAACCCATCCCCACCAGCTGAAACACATCCCCACACACTGAAACCCCTTCCCCACACACTGAAACACTTCCCCACACACTGAAACAACTTCCCCACACACTGAAACCCCTCCCGCACAAACTGAAACCCATCCCCACACACTGAAACCCCTTCGCACACACTGAAACCCATCCCCACACACTGAAACACCTTCCCCACAAACACTGAAACACCTTCCCCACACATTGAAAGCCCTTCCCCACACATTGAAACACCTTCCCCACACACTGAAACACCTTCCCCACAAACTGAAATCCCTTCCCCAAACACTGAAACCCTTCCCCACACTGTGAAACCCCTACCCCACACACTGAAACCCCTTCACCATACACTGAAACACCTTCCCCACACACTGAAACCCCTTCTGCACACAATGAAACCCATCCCCAATAACTGAAATCCATCCCCACAAACTGAAACCCCTTCCCCACGCACTGAAACACATCCCCACGCACTGAAACACCTTCCCCACACATTGAAACCCCTTCACCACTCATTGGAACCCCTTCACCACACACTGAAACACCTTCCCCACACACTGAAACACCTTCCCCACACACTGAAATCCCTTCACGACACACTGAAACCCTTCCCCACACTGTGAAACCCCTACCCCACACACTGAAACACCTTCCCCACACACGGAAACCCCTTCATCACACACTGAAACACCTTCCCCACACACTGAAACCCCTTCCGCACACAATGAAACCCATCCCCACAAACTGAAACCCATCCCCACACTCTGAAACCCATTCTCCACACACTGATACCCCTTCCCCACACACTGAAACCCCTTCCGCACACACTGAAACCCATCCCCACACACAGAAACCCTTCCCCACACACTGAAACCCCTTCCGCACACACTGAAACCCATCCCCACACACAGAAACCCCTTCCCCACAAACTGAAACCCATCCCCACACACTGAAACACCTTCCACACACACACTGAAATTCCATCCCCACACACTGAAACACCTTTCCCACACACTGAAACCCCTTCCCCAGACACTGGAACCCTTCCCCACACACTGAAACACACTCCCCATACATTGAATCCCCTTCCACACACACTGAAACAGCTTCCCCACACACTGAAATCCCTTCCCCATCACTGAAACACCCTCCCCACACACTGAAACAACATCCCCACACACTGAAAAACATTCACCACACACTGAAACACATCCTCACACACTGAAACCCCTTCCCCACAAACACTGAAACATCTTCCCCACACACTGAAACAATTTCCCCACACACTGAAATACCATCCCCACACACTGAAACACCTTCCCCATACACTGAAATCCCTTCCCCACACACTGAAACCCTTCCCCACACTGTGAAACCCCTACCCCACCCACTGAAACCCCTACCCCTCACACTGAAACCCCTTCACCATACACTGAAACACCTTCCCCACACACTGAAACCCCTTCTGCACACATTGAAACCCATTCCCACAAACGGAAACCCATCCCCACAAACTGAAACCCCTTCCCCACACACTGAAACACATCCCCACACACTGAAACACATCCCCACGCACTGAAACACCTTTCCCACACATTGAAACCCCTTCCCCACACACTGAAACGCCTTCCCCACACACTGAAACACCTTCCCCACACACTGAAATCCCTCCCCGACACACTGAAACCCTTCCCCACACTGTGAAACCCCTACCCCACACACTGAAACACCTTCCCCACACACTGATACCCCTTCCGCACACACTGAAACCCATCCACACACACAGAAACCCCTTCCCCACACACTGAAACCCATCCCCACACACTGAAACACCTTCCCCACACACACTGAAATTCCATCCCCACACACTGAAACACCTTTCCCACACACTGAAACCCCTTCCCCAGACACTGGAACCCTTCCCCACACACTGAAACATCCTCCCCATACATTGAATCCCCTTCCACACTCACTGAAACAGCGTCCCCACACACTGAAACCCCTTCCCCATCACTGAAACACCCTCCCCACACACTGAAACAACTTCCCCACACACTGAAAAACGTTCATCACCCACTGAATCCCCTTCCACACACACTGAAACACATCCTCACACACTGAAACACCTTCCCCACACTCTGAAACCCCTTCCCCACAACCACTGAAACATCTTCCCCACACACTGAAACAACTTCCCCACACACTGAAATACCATCCACACACACTGAAACACCTTCCCCACACACTGAAATCCCTTCCCCACACACTGAAATCCCTTCCCCAAACACTGAAACCCTTCCCCACACTGTGAAACCCCTACCCCACACACTGAAACCCCTTCACCATACACTGAAACACCTTCCCCACACACTGAAACCCCTTCTGCACACAATGAAACCCATCCCCAAAAACTGAAATCCATCCCCACAAACTGAAACCCCTTCCCCACACACTGAAACACATCCCCACGCACTGAAACACCTTCCCCACACATTGAAACCCCTTCACCACACATTGGAACCCCTTCACCACACACTGAAACACCTTCCCCACACACTGAAACACCTTCCCCACACACTGAAATCCCTTCACGACACACTGAAACCCTTCCCCACACTGTGAAACCCCAACCCCACACACTGAAACACCTTCCCCACACACGGAAACCCCTTCATCACACACTGAAACACCTTCCCCACACACTGAAACCCCTTCCGCACACAATGAAACCCATCCCCACAAACTGAAACCCATCCCCACACACTGAAACCCATTCTCCACACACTGATACCCCTTCCCCACACACTGAAACCCCTTCCGCACACACTGAAACCCATCCCCACACACAGAAACCCTTCCCCACACACTGAAACCCCTTCCGCACACACTGAAACCCATCCCCACACACAGAAACCCCTTCCCCACAAACTGAAACCCATCCACACACACTGAAACACCTTCCACACACACACTGAAATTCCATCCCCACACACTGAAACACCTTTCCCACACACTGAAACCCCTTCCCCAGACACTGGAACCCTTCCCCACACACTGAAACACACTCCCCATACATTGAATCCCCTTCCACACACACTGAAACAGCTTCCCCACACACTGAAATCACTTCCCCATCACTGAAACACCCTCCCCACACACTGAAACAACATCCCCACACACTGAAAAACATTCACCACACACTGAAACACATCCTCACACACTGAAACACCTTCCCCACACTCTGAAACCCCTTCCCCACAAACACTGAAACATCTTCCCCACACACTGAAACAATTTCCCCACACACTGAAATACCATCCCCACACACTGAAACCCCTTCCCGACAAACACTGAAACATCTTCCCCACACACTGAAACACCTTCCCCACACAGTGAAATACCATCCCCACACACTGAAAAACCTTCACCACACACTGAAACACCTTCCCCACACACTGAAAGCCCTTCCCCACACACTGAAACCCATCCCCACACACTGAAACACCTTCCCCATACACTGAAATCCCTTCCCCACACACTGAAACCCTTCCCCACACTGTGAAACCCCTACCCCACCCACTGAAACCCCTACCCCACACACTGAAACCCCTTCACCATACACTGAAACACCTTCCCCACACACTGAAACCCCTTCTGCACACATTGAAACCCATTCCAACAAACTGAAACCCATCCCCACAAACTGAAACCCCTTCCCCACACACTGAAACACATCCCCACACACTGAAACACATCCCCACGCACTGAAACACCTTTCCCACACATTGAAACCCCTTCCCCACACACTGAAACGCCTTCCCCACACACTGAAACACCTTCCCCACACACTGAAATCCCTTCCCGACACACTGAAACCCTTCCCCACACTGTGAAACCCCTACCCCACACACTGAAACACCTTCCCCACACACTGATACCCCTTCCGCACACACTGAAACCCATCCCCACACACATAAACCCCTTCCCCACACACTGAAACCCATCCCCACACACTGAAACACCTTCCCCACACACACTGAAATTCCATCCCCACACACTGAAACACCTTTCCCACACACTGAAACCCCTTCCCCAGACACTGGAACCCTTCCCCACACACTGAAACACCCTCCCCATACATTGAATCCCCTTCCACACTCACTGAAACAGCGTCCCCACACACTGAAACCCCTTCCCCATCACTGAAACACCCTCCCCACACACTGAAATAACTTCCCCACACACTGAAAAACGTTCACCACCCACTGAATCCCCTTCCACACACACTGAAACACATCCTCACACACTGAAACACCTTCCCCACACTCTGAAACCCCTTCCCCACAAACACTGAAACATCTTCCCCACACACTGAAACTACTTCCCCACACACTGAAATACCATCCACACACACTGAAACACCTTCCCCACACACTGAAATCCCTTCCCCACACACTGAAATCCCTTCCCCAAACACTGAAACCCTTCCCCACACTGTGAAAAACCTACCTCACACACTTAAACCCCATCACCATACACTGAAACACCTTCCCCACACACTGAAACCCCTTCTGCACACAATGCAATCCATCCCCACAAACTGAAATCCATCCCCACAAACTGAAACCCCTTCCCCACACACTGAAACGCATCCCAACACACTGAAACACATCCCCACGCACTGACACACCTTCCCCACACACTGAAATCCCTTCCCGACACACTGAAACCCTTCCCCACACTGTGAAACCCCTACCCCACACACTGAAACACCTTCCCCACACACTGAAAACCCTTCATCACACACTGAAACACCTTCCCCACACACTGAAACCCCTTCTGCACACAATGAAACCCATCCCCGCAAACTGAAACACATCCCCACACACTGAAACCCATTCCCCACACCATGATACCCCTTCCCCACACACTGAAACCCCTTCCGCACACAGTGAAACCCATCCCCACACACAGAAACCCCTTCCCCACACACTGATACCCCTTCCGCACACACCGAAACCCATCCCCATACACAGAAACCCCTTCCCCACACACTGAAACCCATCCCCACACACTGAAACACCTTCCCCACACACACTGAAATTCCATCCCCACACACTGAAACACCTTTCCCACACACTGAAACCCATTCCCCAGACACTGGAACCCTTCCCCACACACTGAAACACCCTCCCCATTCATTGAATCCCCTTCCACACACACTGAAACACTTCCCCACACACTGAAACAACTTCCCCACACACTGAAACATCTCCCGCACAAACTGAAACCCATCCCCACACACTGAAACCCCTTCGCACACACTGAAACCCATCCCCACACACTGAAACACCTTCCCCACACGCTGAAACCCCTTCCCCACACACTGAAACACCTTCCGCACAAACTGAAACCCCTTCCCCACGAACACTGAAACACCTTCCCCACACACTGAAACACCTTCCCCACACACTGAAATCCCTTCCCCAAACACTGAAACCCTTCCCCACACTGTGAAACCCCTACCCCACACACTGAAACCCCTTCACCATACACTGAAACACCTTCCCCACACACTGAAACCCCTTCTGCACACAATGAAACCCATCCCCAAAAACTGAAATCCATCCCCACAAACTGAAACCCCTTCCCCACACACTGAAACACATCCCCACGCACTGAAACACCTTCCCCGCACATTGAAACCCCTTCACCACACATTGGAACCCCTTCACCACACACTGAAACACATTCCCCACACACTGAAACACCTTCCCCACACACTGAAATCCCTTCCCGACACACTGAAACCCTTCCCCACACTGTGAAACCCCTACCCCACACACTGAAACACCTTCCCCACACACTGAAACCCCTTCATCACACACTGAAACACCTTCCCCACACACTGAAACCCCTTCCGCACACAATGAAACCCATCCCCACAAACTGAAACCCATCCCCACACACTGAAACCCATTCTCCACACACTGATACCCCTTCCCCACACACTGAAACCACTTCCGCACACACTGAAACCCATCCCCACACACAGAAACCCCTTCCCCACACACTGAAACCCCTTCGCACACACTGAAACCCATCCCCACACACAGAAACCCCTTCCCCACAAACTGAAACCCATCCCCACACACTGAAACACCTTCCACACACACACTGAAATTCCATCCCCACACACTGAAAGACCTTTCCCACACACTGAAACCCCTTCCCCAGACACTGGAACCCTTCCCCACACACTGAAACACACTCCCCATACATTGAATCCCCTTCCACACACACTGAAACAGCTTCCCCACACACTGAAATCCCTTCCCCATCACTGAAACACCCTCCCCACACACTGAAACAACATCCCCACACACTGAAAAACATTCATCACACTCTGAATCCCCTTCCGCACACACTGAAACACATCCTCACAAACTGAAACACATCCTCACACACTGAAACACCTTCCCCACACTCTGAAACCCCTTCCCCACAAACACTGAAACATCTTCCCCACACACTGAAACAACGTCCCGACACACTGAAATAGCATCCACACACACTGAAACACCTTCCCCACACACTGAAACTCCTTCCCCACAAACACTGAAACATCTTCCCCACACACTGAAACACCTTCCCCACACACTGAAATACCATCCCCACACACTGAAACACCTTCCCCACACACTGAAACACCTTCCCCACACACTGAAACACCTTCCCCACACACTGAAACATCTTCCCCACACAGTGAAACACCTTTCCCACGCACTGAAACCCCTTCCACAGACACTGGAACCCTTCCCCACACACTGAAACACCTTCCCCAAACACTGAAACCCCTTCCTCACACACTGAAACAGCTTCCCCACACACTGAAACACCTTCCCCACACGCTGAAACACCTTCCCCACACATTGAAAACCCTTCTGCACACAATGAAACCCATCCCCACAAACTGAAACCCATCCCCACAAACTGAAACCCCTTCCCCACACACTGAAACACATCCCCACACACTGAAACACATCCCCACGCACTGAAACACCTTCCCCACACATTGAAACCCCTTCCCCACACACTGAAACACCTTCCCCACACAGTGAAACACCTTCCCCACACACTGAAATCCCTTCCCGACACACTGAAACCCTTCCCCACACTGTGAAACCCCTACCGCACACACTGAAACACCTTCCCCACACACTGAAACCCCTTCACCACACACTGAAACACCTTCCCCACACACTGAAACCCCTTCCGCACACAATGAATCCCATCCCCACAAACTGAAACCCATCCCCGCACACTGAAACCCATTCCCCACAGACTGATACCCCTTCCCCACACGCTGAAACCCCTTCCGCACACACTGAAACCAATCCTCACACACAGAAACCCCTTCCCCACACACTAAAACCCATCCCCACACACTGAAACACCTTCCTCACACACTGAAACACCTTCCCCACACACTGAAACCCCTTCCCCGCAAACACTGAAACACCTTTCCCACACACTGAAATACCATCCCCACACACTGAAACGCCATTGACACACACTGAAACCCCTTCCACAGACATTGGAACCCTTCCCCACACACTGAGAAACCTTCCCCAAACACTGAAACCCCTTCCCCACTCACTGAAACAGCTTCCCCACACACTGAAACCCATCCCCACCAGCTGAAACACATCCCCACACACTGAAACCCCTTCCCCACACACTGAAACACTTCCCCACACACTGAAACAACTTCCCCACACACTGAAACATCTCCCGCACAAACTGAAACCCATCCCCACACACTGAAACCCCTTCGCACACACTGAAACCCATCCCCACACACTGAAACACCTTCCCCACACGCTGAAACCCCTTCCCCACACACTGAAACACCTTCCGCACAAACTGAAACCCCTTCCCCACGAACACTGAAACACCTTCCCCACACACTGAAACACCTTCCCCACACACTGAAATCCCTTCCCCAAACACTGAAACCCTTCCCCACACTGTGAAACCCCTACCCCACACACTGAAACCCCTTCACCATACACTGAAACACCTTCCCCACACACTGAAACCCCTTCTGCACACAATGAAACCCATCCCCCAAAACTGAAATCCATCCCCACAAACTGAAACCACTTCCCCACACACTGAAACACATCCCCACGCACTGAAACACCTTCCCCGCACATTGAAACCCCTTCACCACACATTGGAACCCCTTCACCACACACTGAAACACATTCCCCACACACTGAAACACCTTCCCCACACACTGAAATCCCTTCCCGACACACTGAAACCCTTCCCCACACTGTGAAACCCCTACCCCACACACTGAAACACCTTCCCCACACACTGAAACCCCTTCATCACACACTGAAACACCTTCCCCACACACTGAAACCCCTTCCGCACACAATGAAACCCATCCCCACAAACTGAAACCCATCCCCACACACTGAAACCCATTCTCCACACACTGATACCCCTTCCCCACACACTGAAACCCCTTCCGCACACACTGAAACCCATCCCCACACACAGAAACCCCTTCCCCACACACTGAAACCCCTTCGCACACACTGAAACCCATCCCCACACACAGAAACCCCTTCCCCACAAACTGAAACCCATCCCCACACACTGAAACACCTTCCACACACACACTGAAATTCCATCCCCACACACTGAAAGACCTTTCCCACACACTGAAACCCCTTCCCCAGACACTGGAACCCTTCCCCACACACTGAAACACACTCCCCATACATTGAATCCCCTTCCACACACACTGAAACAGCTTCCCCACACACTGAAATCCCTTCCCCATCACTGAAACACCCTCCCCACACACTGAAACGACATCCCCACACACTGAAAAACATTCATCACACACTGAATCCCCTTCCGCACACACTGAAACACATCCTCACACACTGAAAAACCTTCCCCACACTCTGAAACCCCTTCCCCACAAACACTGAAACATCTTCCCCACACACTGAAACAATTTCCCCACACACTGAAATACCATCCCCACGCACTGAAACCCCTTCCCCACAAACACTGAAACATCTTCCCCACACACTCAAACACCTTCCCCACACACTGAAATACCATCCCCACACACTAAAAAACCTTCCCCACACACTGAAACACCTTCCCCACACACTGAAACACCTTCCCCACACACTGAAACATCTTCCCCACACAGTGAAACACATTTCCCACGCACTGAAACCCCTTCCACAGACACTGGAACCCTTCCCCACACACTGAAACACCTTCCCCAAACACTGAAACCCCTTCCTCACACACTGAAACAGCTTCCCCACACACTGAAACACCTTCCCCACACGCTGAAACACCTTCCCCACACATTGAAAACCCTTCTGCACACAATGAAAACCATCCCCACAAACTGAAACCCATCCCCACAAACTGAAACCCCTTCCCCACACACTGAAACACATCCCCACACACTGAAACACATCCCCACGCACTGAAACACCTTCCCCACACATTGAAACCCCTTCCCCACACACTGAAACACCTTCCCCACACAGTGAAACACCTTCCCCACACACTGAAATCCCTTCCCGACACACTGAAACCCTTCCCCACACTGTGAAACCCCTACCGCACACACTGAAAAACCTTCCCCACACACTGAAACCCCTTCACCACACACTGAAACACCTTCCCCACACACTGAAACCCCTTCCGCAAACAATGAATCCCATCCCCACAAACTGAAACCCATCCCCGCACTCTGAAACCCATTCCCCACAGACTGATACCCCTTCCCCACACGCTGAAACCCCTTCCGCACACTCTGAAACCCATCCTCACACACAGAAACCCCTTCCCCACACACTAAAACCCATCCCCACACACTGAAACACCTTCCTCACACACTGAAACACCTTCCCCACACACTGAAACCCCTTCCCCGCAAACACTGAAACACCTTTCCCACACACTGAAATACCATCCCCACACACTGAAACGCCATTGACACACAATGAAACCCCTTCCACAGACATTGGAACCCTTCCCCACACACTGAGAAACCTTCCCCAAACACTGAAACCCCTTCCCCACTCACTGAAACAGCTTCCCCACACACTGAAACCCATCCCCACCAGCTGTAACACATCCCCACACACTGAAACCCCTTCCCCACACACTGAAACACTTCCCCACACACTGAAACAACTTCCCCACACACTGAAACATCTCCCGCACAAACTGAAACCCATCCCCACACACTGAAACCCCTTCGCACACACTGAAACCCATCCCCACACACTGAAACACCTTCCCCACACGCTGAAACCCCTTCCCCACACACTGAAACACCTTCCGCACAAACTGAAACCCCTTCCCCACGAACACTGAAACACCTTCCCCACACACTGAAACACCTTCCCCACACACTGAAATCCCTTCCCCAAACACTGAAACCCTTCCCCACACTGTGAAACCCCTACCCCACACACTGAAACCCCTTCACCATACACTGAAACACCTTCCCCACACACTGAAACCCCTTCTGCACACAATGAAACCCATCCCCAAAAACTGAAATCCATCCCCACAAACTGAAACCCCTTCCCCACACACTGAAACACATCCCCACGCACTGAAACACCTTCCCCGCACATTGAAACCCCTTCACCACACATTGGAACCCCTTCACCACACACTGAAACACATTCCCCACACACTGAAACACCTTCCCCACACACTGAAATCCCTTCCCGACACACTGAAACCCTTCCCCACACTGTGAAACCCCTACCCCACACACTGAAACACCTTCCCCACACACTGAAACCCCTTCATCACACACTGAAACACCTTCCCCACACACTGAAACCCCTTCCGCACACAATGAAACCCATCCCCACAAACTGAAACCCATTCTCCACACACTGATACCCCTTCCCCACACACTGAAACCCCTTCCGCACACACTGAAACCCATCCCCACACACAGAAACCCCTTCCCCACACACTGAAACCCCTTCGCACACACTGAAACCCATCCCCACACACAGAAACCCCTTCCCCACAAACGGAAACCCATCCCCACACACTGAAACACCTTCCACACACACACTGAAATTCCATCCCCACACACTGAAAGACCTTTCCCACACACTGAAACCCCTTCCCCAGACACTGGAACCCTTCCCCACACACTGAAACACACTCCCCATACATTGAATCCCCTTCCACACACACTGAAACAGCTTCCCCACACACTGAAATCCCTTCCCCATCACTGAAACACCCTCCCCACACACTGAAACAACATCCCCACACACTGAAAAACATTCATCACACACTGAATCCCCTTCCGCACACACTGAAACACATCCTCACACACTGAAACATCTTCCCCACACACTGAAACAATTTCCCCACACACTGAAATACCATCCCCACACACTGAAACCCCTTCCCCACAAACACTGAAACATCTTCCCCACACACTGAAACACCTTCCCCACACACTGAAATACCATCCCCACACACTAAAAAACCTTCCCCACACACTGAAACACCTTCCCCACACACTGAAAGCCCTTCCCCACACACTGAAACCCATCCCCACACACTGAAACACCTTCCCCACACACTGAAATCCCTTCCCCACACACTGAAACCCTTCCCCACACTGTGAAACCCCTACCCCACCCACTGAAACCCCTACCCCACACACTGAAACCCCTTCACCATACACTGAAACACCTTCCCCACACACTGAAACCCCTTCTGCACACATTGAAACCCATTCCCACAAACTGAAACCCATCCCCACAAACTGAAACCCCTTCCCCACACACTGAAACACATCCCCACACACTGAAACACATCCCCACGCACTGAAACACCTTCCCCACACATTGAAACCCCTTCCCCACACACTGAAACGCCTTCCCCACACACTGAAACACCTTCCCCACACACTGAAATCCCTTCCCGACGCACTGAAACCCTTCCCCACACTGTGAAACCCCTACCCCACACACTGAAACACCTTCCCCACACACTGAAACCCCTTCACCACACACTGAAACACCTTTCCCACACACTGAAACCCCTTCCGCACACAATGAAACCCATCCCCACAAACTGAAACCCATCCTCGCACACTGAAACCCATTCCTTGCACAGTGATACCCCTTCCCCACACACTGAAACCCCTTCCGCACAGACTGAAACCCATCCCCACACACAGAAACCCCTTCCGCACACACTGAAACCCATCGCCACACATTGAAACACCTTCCTCACACAGACTGAAATTCCATCCCCACACACTGAAACACCTTTCCCACACACTGAAACCCCTTCCCCAGACACTGGAACCCTTCCCCACACACTGAAACACCTTCCCCATACATTGAAACCCATTCCCCACACACTGAAACAGCTTCCCCACACACTGAAAACCCTTCCCCACACACTGAAACACTTCCCCACACACTGAAACAACTTCCCCACACACTGAAACAACTTCCCCACACACTGAAACCCATCCCCACACACTGAAACACCTTCCCCACACACTGATACCCCTTCCCCACGCACTGAAACACCTTCCGCACACACTGAAACACATCCCCACACACTGAAACACCTTACCCACACACTGAAAACCCTTCCCCACACACTGAGACCCCTCCCGCACAAACTGAAACCCATCCCCACACACTGAAACCCTTTCGCACACACTGAAACCCATCCCCACACACTGAAACACCTTCCCCACACGCTGAAACCCCTTCCCCACACACTGAAACACCTTCCGCACAAACTGAAACCCCTTCCCCACAAACACTGAAACACTTTCCCCACACATTGAAAGCCCTTCCCCACACACTGAAACCCCTTCCCCCAACACTGAAACCCTTCCCCACACTTTGAAAAACCTACCTCACACACTGAAACCCCTTCACCATTCACTGAAATACCTTTTCCACACACTGAAACCCCTTCTGCACACAATGAAACCCATCCCCAAAAACTGAAATCCATCCCCACAAACTGAAACCCCTTCCCCACACACTGAAACCCATCCCCACAAACTGAAACACATCCCCACACACTGAAACCCATTCCCCACACACTGATACCCCTTCCCCACACACTGAAACCCCTTCTGCACACACGGAAACCCAACCCCACACACAGAAACCCCTTCCCCACACACTGAAACCCCTTCCCCACACACTGAAATCCCTTCCGCACACACTGAAACCCCTTCCGCACACACTGAAACCCATCCCCACACACAGAAACCCCTTCCTCACACACTGAAACCCATCCCCACACACTGAAACACCTTCCTCACACACACTGAAATTCCATCCCCACACACTGAAACACCTTTCCCACACACTGAAACCCCTTCCCCAGACACTGGAACCCTTCCCCACACACTGAAACACCTTCCCCATACATTGAATCCCCTTCCCCACACACTGATACAGCTTCCCCACACACAGAAACCCCTTTCCCTCACACTGAAACACCCTCTCCACACACTGAAACAACTTCCTCACACACTGAAAAACATTCACCACACGCTGAATCCCCTTCCGCACACACTGAAACACATCCTCACACACTGAAACCCCTTCCCCACACACTGAAACCCCTTCCCCACAAACACTGAAACATCTTCCCCACACACTGAAACACCTTCCCCACACACTGAAATACCATCCCCACACACTGAAACACCTTCCCCACACACTGAAACCCCTTCCCCACAAACTCTGAAACATCTTCCCCACACACTGAAACATCTTCCCCACACAGTGAAACACCTTTCCCACACACTGAAACCCCTTCCACAGACACTGGAACCCTTCCCCACACTGAAACACCTTCCCCAAACACTGAAACCCCTTCCTTACACACTGAAACAGCTTCCCCACACACTGAAACACCTTCCCCACACACTGAAACACCTTCCCCGCACACTGAAACAGCTTCACCGCACAATGAAACCCATTCCGCACACATTGAAACACCTTTCCCACACACTGAAAACCTTCCCCACACACTGAAACAATTCCACACAAACTGAAACTCCTTCCCCACACACTGAAACACCTTTCACACACACTGAAACACCTTCCCCACACACTGAAACACCTTCCCCACACACTGAAACACCTTCCCCACACTCTGAAACCCCTTCCGCACACAATGAAACCCCTTCCGCACACAATGAAACACCTTCCCCACACACTGAAACCCTTCCCCACACACTGAAACACCTTCGCCACACACTGAAACACTTCCCAACACACTGAAACACTTCCCAACACACTGAAACACCTTCCCCACTCACTGAAACCCCTTCCACACGCACTGAAACCCCTTCCCCACACACTGACACACCTTCCCCACATACTGAAACCCCATCCCCACACACTGAAACACATTCCCCACACACTGAAACCCCTTCCCCACAGACTGAAACCCTTCCCCAAACACTGAAACCCATTCACCACACACTGAAACACATTCCCCACACACTGAAACCCTTCCCCACACACTGAACCACATTCTCCACAACCTGAAACCCCTTCTGCACGCACTGAAATCCCTTCCGCACACACTGAAACACCTTCCCCACACACTGAAACCCCTTCCCCACACACTGAAACCCCTTCCGCACATACTGAAACACCTTCGCCACACACTGGAAAACATCCCCACAAAATGAAACCCCTTCCCCACACACTGAAACCCCTTCCCCCGACTTTGAAACCCCTTCTTCCGACACTGAAACCCTTCCCCACACTCTGAAACCCTTTCCCCACACAATTAAACACTTTCCCCACACCCTGCAACACATCCCCACAAACTGCAACTCATTCCCTACACACTGAAACCCGTTCCGCAAACACTGAAACCCATCCCCACACACTGAAGCCCATCGCCACACACTGAAACAGCTTCCCCACACACTGAAACCCTTCCCCACACACTGAAACACATCCCCACACACTGAAACCCTTCCCCACACACTGAACCACATTCTCCACAACCTGAAACCCCTTCCGCACGCACTGAAATCCCTTCCGCACACACTGAAACACCTTCCCCACACACTGAAACCCCTTCCCCACACACTGAAACCCCTTCCGCACATACTGAAACACCTTCGCCACACACTGAAACACCTTCCCCACACACTGAAACCCCTTCCCCACACACTGAATCCCCTTCCGCACACAGTGATAACCCTTCGCCACACACTGAAACCCCTTCCCCACACACTGGAAAACATCCCCACAAAATGAAACCCCTTCCCCACACACTGAAACCCCTTCCCCCGACACTGAAACCCCTTCCCCCCACACTGAACCCCTTCCCCACACTCTGAAACACCTACCCCACACAATTAAACACTTTCCCCACACCCTGAAACACATCCCCACAAACTGAAACTCATTCCCTACACACTGAAACCCGTTCCGCAAACACTGAAACCCATCCCCACACACTGAAACCCATCGCCACACACTGAAACAGCTTCCCCACACACTGAAACCCTTCCCCACACACTGAAGCACATCCCCACGCACTGAAACACCTTCCCCACACGCTGAAACCCTTCCCCACACACTGAAACACCTTCCCCGCACACTGAAACACCTTCACCGCACAATGAAACCCCTTCCGCACACATTGAAATACCTTTCCCACACACTGAAAACCTTCCCCACACACTGAAACCCCTTCCCCACACACTGAAACACTTCCACACACACTGAAACCCCTTCCCCACACACTGAAACACCTTCCCCACACACTGAAACACCTTCCCCACACACTGAAACACCTTCCCCACACACTGAAACACCTTCCCCACACTCTGAAACCCCTTCCGCACACAATGAAACCCCTTCCGCACACAATGAAACACCTTCCCCACACACTTAAACCCTTCCCCACACACTGAAACACCTTCGCCACACACTGAAACACTTCCCAACACACTGAAACACCTTCCCCACTCACTGAAACCCCTTCCCCACACACTGAAACCCCTTCCCCACACACTGAAACACCTTCCCCACATACTGAAACCCCATCCCCACACACTGAAACACATTCCACACACACTGAAAACCCTTCCCCACAGACTGAAACCCTTCCCCAAACACTGAAACCCATTCACCACACACTGAAACACATTCCCCACACACTGAAACCCTTCCCCACATACTGAACCACATTCTCCACAACCTGAAACCCCTTCTGCACGCACTGAAATCCCTTCCGCACGCACTGAAACCCCTTCCCCACTCACTGAAACACCTTCCCCACATACTGAAACCCCATCCCCACACACTGAAACACATTCCCCACACACTGAAATCCCTTCCCCACAGACTGAAACCCTTCCCCAAACACTGAAACCCATTCACCACACACTGAAACACATTCCCCACACACTGAAACCCTTCCCCACACACTGAACCACATTCTCCACAACCTGAAACCCCTTCCGCACGCACTGAAATCCCTTCCGCACACACTGAAACACCTTCCCCACACACTGAAACCCCTTCCCCACACACTGAAACCCCTTCCGCACATACTGAAACACCTTCGCCACACACTGGAAAACATCCCCACAAAATGAAACCCCTTCCCCACACACTGAAACCCCTTCCCCCGACTTTGAAACCCCTTCCCCCGACACTGAAACCCTTTCCCACACTCTGAAACCCCTTCCCCACACAATTAAACACTTTCCCCACACCCTGAAACACATCCCCACAAACTGAAACTCATTCCCTACACACTGAAACCCGTTCCGCAAACACTGAAACCCATCCCCACACACTGAAGCCCATCGCCACACACTGAAACAGCTTCCCCACACACTGAAACCCTTCCCCACACACTGAAACACATCCCCACACACTGAAACCCTTCCCCACACACTGAACCACATTCTCCACAACCTGAAACACCTTCCGCACGCACTGAAATCCCTTCCGCACACACTGAAACACCTTCCCCACACACTGAAACCCCTTCCCCACACACTGAAACCCCTTCCGCACATACTGAAACACCTTCGCCACACACTGAAACACCTTCCCCACACACTGAAACCCCTTCCCCACACACTGAATCCCCTTCCGCACACAGTGATAACCCTTCGCCACACACTGAAACCCCTTCCCCACACACTGGAAAACATCCCCACAAAATGAAACCCCTTCCCCACACACTGAAACCCCTTCCCCCGACACTGAAACCCATTCCCCCCACACTGAACCCCTTCCCCACACTCTGAAACCCCTTCCCCACACAATTAAACACTTTCCCCACACCCTGAAACACATCCCCACAAACTGAAACTCATTCCCTACACACTGAAACCCGTTCCGCAAACACTGAAACCCATCCCCACACACTGAAACCCATCGCCACACACTGAAACAGCTTCCCCACACACTGAAACCCTTCCCCACACACTGAAACACATCCCCACACACTGAAGCACATCCCCACGCACTGTAACACCTTCCCCACACGCTGAAACCCTTCCCCACACACTGAAACACCTTCCCCGCACACTGAAACACCTTCACCGCACAATGAAACCCCTTCCGCACACATTGAAATACCTTTCCCACACACTGAAAACCTTCCCCACACACTGAAACCCGTTCCCCACACACTGAAACACTTCCACACACACTGAAACCCCTTCCCCACACACTGAAACCCCTTCCCCACACACTGAAACACCTTCCCCACACACTGAAACACCTTCCCCACACACTGAAACACCTTCCCCACACTCTGAAACCCCTTCCGCACACAATGAAACCCCTTCCGCACACAATGAAACACCTTCCCCACACACTGAAACCCTTCCCCACACACTGAAACACCTTCGCCACACACTGAAACACTTCCCAACACACTGAAACACCTTCCCCACTCACTGAAACCCCTTCCCCACACACTGAAACCCCTTCCCCACACACTGAAACACCTTCCCCACATACTGAAACCCCATCCCCACACACTGAAACACATTCCCCACACACTGAAACCCCTTCCCCACAGACTGAAACCCTTCCCCAAACACTGAAACCCATTCACCACACACTGAAACACATTCCCCACACACTGAATCCCTTCCCCACATACTGAACCACATTCTCCACAACCTGAAACCCCTTCTGCACGCACTGAAATCCCTTCCGCACACACTGAAACACCTTCCCCACACACTGAAACCCCTTCCCCACACACTGAAACCCCTTCCGCACATACTGAAACACCATCGCCACACACTGAAACACCTTCCCCACACACTGAAACCCCTTCCCCACACACTGAATCCCCTTCCGCACACAGTGATAACCCTTCGCATCACACTGAAACCCCTTCCCCACACACTGGAAAACATCCCCACAAAATGAAACCCCTTCCCCACACACTGAAACCCCTTCCCCCGACACTGAAACCCCTTCCAACCACACTGAAACCCTTCCCCACACTGTGAAACCCCTTCCCCACACAATTAAACACTTTCCCCACACCCTGAAACACATCCCCACAAACTGAAACTCATTCCCTACACACTGAAACCCGTTCCGCAAACACTGAAACCCATCCCCACACACTGAAACCCATCGCCACACACTGAAACAGCTTCCCCACACACTGAAACCCTTCCCCACACACTGAAACACATCCCCACACACTGAAGCACATCCCCACGCACTGAAACACCTTCCCCACACACTGAAACCCCTTCCCCAGACACTGAAAAACTTCCCCACAAAATGAAACCCCTTCCCCACACACTGAAACCCCTTCCCCCGACACTGAAACCCCTTCCCCCCACACTGAAACCCTTCCCCACACTCTGAAACCCCTACCCCTCACAATGAAACCATTTCCCCACACCCTGAAACACATCCCCACACACTGAAACCTATCGCCACACACTGAAACAGCTTCCCCACACACTGAAACCCTTCCCCACACACTGAAACACATCCCCACACACTGAAGCACATCCCCACGCACTGCAACACCTTCCCCACACACTGAAACACCTTCCCAACACACTGAAACCCCTTCTGCACACACAGAAACACCTTCCCCACACACTGAAAACCCTTCCGCACAAACTGAAACACCTTCCCCAAACACTGAAACCCTTCCCCACACACTGAAACACCTTCCTCACACACTGAAACACTTCCCCACACACTGAAACCCCTTCCCCACACACTGAAAAACTTCCCCACAAAATGAAACCCCTTCCCCACACACTGAAACCCCTTCCCCCGACACTGAAACCCCTTCACCCGACACTGAAACCCTTCCCCACACTCTGAAACCCCTACCCCACACACTGAAACCCCATCCGCACACACTGAAACCCATTCCCACACACTGAAACCCATCGCCACACACTGAAACAGCTTCCCCACACACTGAAACCGTTCCCCACACACTGAAACACATCCCCACACACTGAAGCACATCCCCACGCACTGAAACACCTTCCCCACACACTGAAACACCTTCCCCACACACTAAACCCCTTCTGCACACACAGAAACACCTTTCCCACTCACTGAAACCCCTTCCGCACAAACTGAAACACCTTCCCCACATACTGAAACCCTTCCCCACACACTGAAACACCTTCCCCACACACTGAAACACTTCCCCACACACTGAAACACCATCCCCACACACTGAAAAACACCTTCCCCACACACTGACACCCTTTTCCCATACACTGAAACCCCTTCCCCACATATTGAAACCCCATCGCCTCATACGGAAACACATCCCCACACACTGAAACACAATCCCCACACACTGAAACCCTTCCCCACACACTGAAACACATTCCCCACACAATGAAACCCCTTCAGCACATACTGAAACCCCTTCCGCACTCACTGAAATACCTTCCCCACACACTGAAACCCCTTCCGCCCACACTGAAACCCCTTCCGCCCACACTGAAACCCCTTCCGCCCATACTGAAACAACTTCCCCACACCCTGAAACACCTTCCCCACACCCTGAAACACCTTCCCCACACCCTGAAACACCTTCCCCACACACTGAATCCCCTTCCGCACACAGTGAAACCCTTCCCCACATACTGAAACCCCATCCCCACGCACGGAAACACATCCCCACACACTGAAACACATTCCCCACACACTGTAAACCTTCCCCACACACTGAAACACATTCCCCACACACTGAAACTCCTTCCGCACACACTGAAACCCCTTCCGCACACACTGAAACCACTTCCCCACACACTGAAACCCCTTCCCCATACACTGAAAAACATCCCCACAAAATGAAACCCCTTCCCCAAACACTGAAACCCCTTCTGCCGACACTGAAACCACTTCAACCCACACTGAAACCCTTCCCCACACTCTGAAACCCCTTCCCCACACTCTGAAACCCCTTCCCCAAACAATGAAACCCATCCCCACACTCTGAAACCCCTTCCCTACACAATGAAACACCTTCCCCACACACTGAAACCCCTTCCCCACAAACTGAAACACATTCCCCACACCCTGAAACCCCTTCCCACTCACTGAAACCCATCCCCACACACTGAAACCCATCCCCACACTCTGAAACCCCTTCCCCACACACTGAAACACCTTCCCCTCACACTCAAACCCCTTCCCCACTAACTGAAACACCTTCCCCACACCCTGAAACGCCTTCCCACTCACTGAAACCCATCCCCACACACTGAAACCCATCCCCACACACTGAAACCACTTCCCCTCACACTGAAACCCCTTCCCAACACCCTGAAACACATCCCCACACACTGAAACACCTTCCCCACACATTGAAACCCCTTCCGCACACATTGAAAGCCATCCCCACACACTGACACCCATCCGCACACACCGAAACCCATCCCCACACACTGAAACACCTCCCCCACACACTGAAACCCTTCCCCACACACTGAAACACATCCCCACACACTGAAGCACATCCCCACGAACTGAAACCCCTTCCCCACACACTGAAACCCCTTCCCCACACACTGAAACCCTTCCGCACACTGTGAAACCCCTACCCCACCCACTGAAACACCTTCCCCGCACACTGAAACCCCTTCCCCACACACTGAAACACATTCCCCAAACACTGAAACACTTCCCCGCACACTGAAACCCCTTCCCCACACACTGGATCCCCTTAAGCACACAGTGAAACCCTTCCCCACACACTGAAACCCCTTCCCCACACACTTTCACCACTTTCCCATACACTGAAACCCCTTCCCCACATACTGAAACCCCATCCCCACGCACGGAAACACATCCCCACACACTGAAACACATTCCCCACACACTGAAAACCTTCCCCACACACTGAAACACATTCCCCACACAATGAAACTGCTACCGCACACACTGAATCCCCTTCCGCACACACTGAAACACCTTCCCCACACACTGAAACACATAGCCCACACACTGAAATCCCTTCCGCACACAATGAAACACCTTCCCCACACACTGAAACACCTTCCCCACACACTGAAACCCCTTCCCCACACACTGAATCCCCTTCCGCACACAGTGAAACCCTTCCCCTCACACTGAAACCCCTTCCCCACACACTGAAACCCCTTCCCCACACACTGAAAAACATCCCCACAACATGAAACCCCTTCCCCAAAGACTGAAACCCCTTCCGCCGACACTGAAACCACTTCCCCTCACACTGAATCCCTTCCCCACACTCTGAAATCCCTTCCCCACACTCTGAAATCCCTTCACCATACAAAGAAACCCATCCCCACACTCTGAAACCCCTTCCCCACTCAATGAAACACCTTCCCCACACACTGAAACCCCTTCCCCACCAACTGAAACACATTCCCCACACCCTGAAACCCCTTCCCACTCACTGAAACCCATCCCCACACACTGAAAACCATCCCCACACACTGAAACCCATCCCCACACTCTGAAAACCCTTCCCCACACACTGAAACACCTTCCCCTCACACTCAAACCCCTTCCCCACTAACTGAAACACCTTCCCCACACCCTGAAACGCCTTCCCACTCACTGAAACCCATCCCCACACACTGACACCCATCCCCACACACTGAAACCACTTCCCCTCACAATGAAACCCCTTCCCCACACCCTGAAACACATCCCCACACACTGAAACACCTTCCCCACACATTGAAACCGCATCCGCACACACTGAAACCCATCCCCACACACTGACACCCATCCGCACACACTGAAACCCATTCCGACACACTGAAACACCTCCCCCACACACTGAAACACCTCCCCCACACACTGAAACCCTTCCCCACACACTGAAACACATTCCCACACACTGAAGCACATCCCCACGAACTGAAACCCCTTCCCCACACACTGATACCCCTTCCCCACACACTGAAACACCTTCCCCACACACTGAAACACCTTCCCCACACACTGAAATCCCTTCCCCACACACTGAAACCCTTCCCCACACTGTGAAACCCCTAACCCAACCACTGAAACACCTTCCCCGCACACTGAAACCCCTTCCCCACACACTGAAACACATTCCCCAAACACTGAAACACATATCCACACACTGAAACAACTTCCCCACACACCGTAACCCATCCCCAAAAGCTGAAACCCATCCCAACACACTGAAACCCCTTCCCCACACACTGAAACCCCTTCCCCACAAACTGAAACACATCCCCACACACTGAAACAATTTCCCCCCACACTGAAACCCCTTCCGCACAGATTGAAACCCAACCCCACACACTGAAACCCCTTCGCACTCACTGAAACCCATCCCCACACACTGAAACACATTCCCCACACACTGAAACCCCTTCCCCACAGACTGAAACACCTTCCGCACACACTGAAACACATCCTCACACACTGAAAGACCTTCCCCTCACACTGAAACCCCTACCCCACCCACTGAAACACCTTCCCCGCACACTGAAACCCCTTCCCCAGACACTGGAACCCTTCCCCACACACTGAAACACACTCCCCATACATTGAATCCCCTTCCACACACACTGAAACAGCTTCCCCACACACTGAAATCCCTTCCCCATCACTGAAACACCCTCCCCACACACTGAAACAACATCCCCACACACTGAAACAACTTCCTCACACACTGAATCCCCTTCCGCACACACTGAAACACATCCTCACACACTGAAAATCCTTCCCCACACTCTGAAACCCCTTCCCCACAAACACTGAAACATCTTCCCCACACACTGAAACAATTTCCCCACACACTGAAATACCATCCCCACACACTGAAACCCCTTCCCCACAAACACTGAAACATCTTCCCCACACACTGAAACACCTTCCCCACACACTGAAATACCATCCCCACACACTGAAAAACCTTCCCCACACACTGAAACACCTTCCCCAAACACTGAAAGCCCTTCCCCACACACTGAAACCCATCCCCACACACTGAAACACCTTCCCCACACACTGAAATTCCTTCCCCACATACTGAAACCCTTCCCCAGACTGTGAAACCCCTACCCCACCCACTGAAACCCCTACCCCACACACTGAAACCCCTTCACCATACACTGAAACACCTTCCCCACACACTGAAACCCCTTCTGCACACATTGAAACCCATTCCCACAAACTGAAACCCATCCCCACAAACTGAAACCCCTTCCCCACACACTGAAACTCATCCCCACAGACTGAAACACATCCCCACGCACTGAAACACCTTCCCCACACATTGAAACCCCTTCCCCACACACTGAAACGCCTTCCCCACACACTGAAACACCTTCCCCACACACTGAAATCCCTTCCCGACACACTGAAACCCTTCCCCACACTGTGAAACCCCTACCCCACACACTGAAACACCTTCCCCACACACTGAAACCCCTTCACCACACACTGAAACACCTTTCCCACACACTGAAACCCCTTCCGCACACAATGAAACCCATCCCCACAAACTGAAACCCATCCTCGCACACTGAAACCCATTCCTTGCACAGTGATACCCCTTCCCCACACACTGAAACCCATCCCCACACACTGAAACCCCTTCCCCACACACTGAAACACTTCCACACACACTGAAACCCCTTCCCCACACACTGAAACACCTTCCCCACACACTGAAACCCCTTCCCCACACACAGGAAAACATCCCCACAAAATGAAACCCCTTCCCCACAGACTGAAACCCTTCCCCAAACACTGAAACCCATTCACCACACTCTGAAACACATTCCCCACACACTGAAACCCTTCCCCACACACTGAACCACATTCTCCACAACCTGAAACCCCTTCCGCACGCACTGAAATCCCTTCCGCACACACTGAAACACCGTCCCCACACACTGAAACCCCTTCCCCACACACTGAAACCCCTTCCCCACACACTGAAACCCCTTCCGCACATACTGAAACACCTTCGCCACACACTGGAAAACATCCCCACAAAATGAAACCCCTTCCCCACACACTGAAACCCCTTCCCCCGACTTTGAAACCCCTTCCCCCGACACTGAAACCCTTCCCCACACTCTGAAACCCCTTCCCCACACAATTAAACACTTTCCCCACACCCTGAAACACATCCCCACAAACTGAAACTCATTCCCTACACACTGAAACCCGTTCCGGAAACACTGAAACCCATCCCCACACACTGAAGCCCATCGCCACACACTGAAACAGCTTCCCCACACACTGAAACCCTTCCCCACACACTGAAACACATCCCCACACACTGAAACCCTTCCCCACACACTGAACCACATTCTCCACAACCTGAAACCCCTTCCGCACGCACTGAAATCCCTTCCGCACACACTGAAACACCTTCCCCACACACTGACACCCCTTCCCCACACACTGAAACCCCTTCCGCACATACTGAAACACCTTCGCCACACACTGAAACACCTTCCCCACACACTGAAACCCCTTCCCCACACACTGAATCCCCTTCCGCACACAGTGATAACCCTTCGCCACACACTGAAACCCCTTCCCCACACACTGGAAAACATCCCCACAAAATGAAACCCCTTCCCCACACACTGAAACCCCTTCCCCCGACACTGAAACCCCTTCCCCCCACACTGAACCCCTTCCCCACACTCTGAAACACCTACCCCACACAATTAAACACTTTCCCCACACCCTGAAACACATCCCCACAAACTGAAACTCATTCCCTACACACTGAAACCCGTTCCGCAAACACTGAAACCCATCCCCACACACTGAAACCCATCGCCACACACTGAAACAGCTTCCCCACACACTGAAACCCTTCCCCACACACTGAAACACATCCCCACACACTGAAGCACATCCCCACGCACTGAAACACCTTCCCCACACGCTGAAACCCTTCCCCACACACTGAAACACCTTCCCCGCACACTGAAACACCTTCACCGCACAATGAAACCCCTTCCGCACACATTGAAATACCTTTCCCACACACTGAAAACCTTCCCCACACACTGAAACCCCTTCCCCACACACTGAAACACTTCCACACACACTGAAACCCCTTTCCCACACACTGAAACACCTTCCCCACACACTTAAACCCTTCCCACACACTGAAACACCTTCGCCACACACTGAAACACTTCCCAACACACTGAAACACCTTCCCCACTCACTGAAACCCCTTCCCCACACACTGAAACCCCTTCCCCACACACTGAAACACCTTCCCCACATACTGAAACCCCATCCCCACACACTGAAACACATTCCCCACACACTGAAACCCCTTCCCCTCAGACTGAAACCCTTCCCCAAACACTGAAACCCATTCACCACACACTGAAACACATTCCCCACACACTGAAACCCTTCCCCACATACTGAACCACATTCTCCACAACCTGAAACCACTTCTGCACGCACTGAAATCCCTTCCGCACGCACTGAAACCCCTTCCCCACTCACTGAAACACCTTCACCACATACTGAAACCCCATCTCCACACACTGAAACACATTCCCCACACACTGAAACCCCTTCCCCACAGATTGAAACCCTTCCCCAAACACTGAAACCCATTCACCACACACTGAAACACATTCCCCACACACTGAAACCCTTCCCCACACACTGAACCACATTCTCCACAACCTGAAACCCCTTCCGCACGCACTGAAATCCCTTCCGCACACACTGAAACACCTTCCCCACACACTGAAACCCCTTCCCCACACACTGAAACCCCATCCGCACATACTGAAACACCTTCGCCACACACTGGAAAACATCCCCACAAAATGAAACCCCTTCCCCACACACTGAAACCCCTTCCCCCGACTTTGAAACCCCTTCCCCCGACACTGAAACCCTTCCCCACACTCTGAAACCCCTTCCCCACACAATTAAACACTTTCCCCACACCCTGCAACACATCCCCACAAACTGAAACTCATTCCCTACACACTGAAACCCGTTCCGCAAACACTGAAACCCATCCCCACACACTGAAGCCCATCGCCACACACTGAAACAGCTTCCCCACACACTGAAACCCTTCCCCACACACTGAAACACATCCCCACACACTGAAACCCTTCCCCACACACTGAACCACATTCTCCACAACCTGAAACACCTTCCGCACGCACTGAAATCCCTTCCGCACACACTGAAACACCTTCCCCACACACTGAAACCCCTTCCCCACACACTGAAACCCCTTCCGCACATACTGAAACACCTTCGCCACACACTGAAACACCTTCCCCACACACTGAAACCCCTTCCCCACACACTGAATCCCCTTCCGCACACAGTGATAACCCTTCGCCACACACTGAATCCCTTCCCCACACACTGGAAAACATCCCCACAAAATGAAACCCCTTCCCCACACACTGAAACCCCTTCCCCCGACACTGAAACCCCTTCCCCCCACACTGAACCCCTTCCCCACACTCTGAAACCCCTTCCCCACACAATTAAACACTTTCCCCACACCCTGAAACACATCCCCACAAACTGAAACTCATTCCCTACACACTGAAACCCGTTCCGCAAACACTGAAACCCATCCCCACACACTGAAACCCATCGCCACACACTGAAACAGCTTCCCCACACACTGAAACCCTTCCCCACACACTGAAACACATCCCCACACACTGAAGCACATCCCCACGCACTGAAACACCTTCCCCACACGCTGAAGCCCTTCCCCACACACTGAAACACCTTCCCCGCACACTGAAACACCTTCACCGCACAATGAAACCCCTTCCGCACACATTGAAATACCTTTCCCACACACTGAAAACCTTCCCCACACACTGAAACCCCTTCCCCACACACTGAAACACTTCCACACACACTGAAACCCCTTCCCCACACACTGAAACCCCTTCCCCACACACTGAAACACCTTCCCCACACACTGAAACACCTTCCCCACACACTGAAACACCTTCCCCACACTCTGAAACCCCTTCCGCACACAATGAAACCCCTTCCGCACACAATGAAACACCTTCCCCACACACTGAAACCCTTCCCCACAGACTGAAACACCTTCGCCACACACTGAAACACTTCCCAACACACTGAAACACCTTCCCCACTCACTGAAACCCCTTCCCCACACACTGAAACCCCTTCCCCACACACAGAAACACCTTCCCCACATACTGAAACCCCATCCCCACACACTGAAACACATTCCCCACACACTGAAACCCCTTCCCCACAGACTGAAACCCTTCCCCAAACACTGAAACCCATTCACCACACACTGAAACACATTCCCCACACACTGAATCCCTTCCCCACATACTGAACCACATTCTCCACAACCTGAAACCCCTTCTGCACGCACTGAAATCCCTTCCGCACACACTGAAACACCTTCCCCACACACTGAAACCCCTTCCCCACACACTGAAACCCCTTCCGCACATACTGAAACACCATCGCCACACACTGAAACACCTTCCCCACACACTGAAACCCCTTCCCCACACACTGAATCCCCTTCCGCACACAGTGATAACCCTTCGCATCACACTGAAACCCCTTCCCCACACACTGGAAAACATCCCCACAAAATGAAACCCCTTCCCCACACACTGAAACCCCTTCCCCCGACACTGAAACCCCTTCCAACCACACTCTGAAACCCCTTCCCCACACAATTAAACACTTTCCCCACACCCTGAAACACATCCCCACAAACTGAAACTCATTCCCTACACACTGAAACCCGTTCCGCAAACACTGAAACCCATCCCCACACACTGAAACCCATCGCCACACACTGAAACAGCTTCCCCACACACTGAAACCCTTCCCCACACACTGAAACACATCCCCACACACTGAAGCACATCCCCACGCACTGAAACACCTTCCCCACACACTGAAACCCCTTCCCCAGACACTGAAAAACTTCCCCACAAAATGAAACCCCTTCCCCACACACTGAAACCCCTTCCCCCGACACTGAAACCCCTTCCCCCCACACTGAAACCCTTCCCCACACTCTGAAACCCCTGCCCCTCACAATGAAACCACTTCCCCACACCCTGAAACACATCCCCACACACTGAAACCTATCGCCACACACTGAAACAGCTTCCCCACACACTGAAACCCTTCCCCACACACTGAAACACATCCCCACACACTGAAGCACATCCCCACGCACTGCAACACCTTCCCCACACACTGAAACACCTTCCCCACACACTGAAACCCCTTCTGCACACACAGAAACACCTTCCCCACACACTGAAAACCCTTCCGCACAAACTGAAACACCTTCTCCACACACTGAAACCCTTCCCCACACACTGAAACACCTTCCCCACACACTGAAACACTTCCCCACACACTGAAACCCCTTCCCCACACACTGAAAAACTTCCCCACAAAATGAAACCCCTTCCCCACACACTGAAACCCCTTCCCCCGACACTGAAACCCCTTCCCCCCACACTGAAACCCTTCCCCACACTCTGAAACCCCTACCCCACACACTGAAACCCCATCCGCACACACTGAAACCCATTCCCACACACTGAAACCCATCGCCACACACTGAAACCCATCGCCACACACTGAAACAGCATCCCCACACACTGAAACCGTTCCCCACACACTGAAACACATCCCCACACACTGAAGCACATCCCCACGCACTGAAACACCTTCCCCACACACTGAAACACCTTCCCCACACACTAAACCCCTTCTGCACACACAGAAACACCTTTCCCACTCACTGAAACCCCTTCCGCACAAACTGAAACACCTTCCCCACATACTGAAACCCTTCCCCAGTCACTGAAACACCTTCCCCACACACTGAAACACTTCCCCACACACTGAAACACCATCCCCACACTGAAAAACACCTTCCCCACACACTGACACCCTTTTCCCATACACTGAAACCCCTTCCCCACATATTGAAACCCCATCGCCTCATACGGAAACACATCCCCACACACTGAAACACAATCCCCACACACTGAAACCCTTCCCCACACACTGAAACACATTCCCCACACAATGAAACCCCTTCAGCACATACTGAAACCCCTTCCGCACTCACTGAAATACCTTCCCCACACACTGAAACCCCTTCCGCCCACACTGAAACCCCTTCCGCCCACACTGAAACCCCTTCCGCCCATACTGAAACAACTTCCCCACACCCTGAAACACCTTCCCCACACCCTGAAACACCTTCCCCACACCCTGAAACACCTTCCCCACACACTGAATCCCCTTCCGCACACAGTGAAACCCTTCCCCACACACTGAAAACCCTTCCCCACACACTTTCACCCCTTTCCCATACACTGAAACCCCTTCCCCACATACTGAAACCCCATCCCCACGCACGGAAACACATCCCCACACACTGAAACACATTCCCCACACACTGAAAACCTTCCCCACACACAGAAACACATTCCCCACACACTGAAACTCCTTCCGCACACACTGAAACCCCTTCCGCACACACTGAAACCCCTTCCCCATACACTGAAAAACATCCCCACAAAATGAAACCCCTTCCCCAAACACTGAAACCCCTTCTGCCGACACTGAAACCACTTCCCCCCACACTGAAACCCTTCCCCACACTCTGAAACCCCTTCCCCACACTCTGAAACCCCTTCCCCAAACAATGAAACCCATCCCCACACTCTGAAACCCCTTCCCCACACAATGAAACACCTTCCCCACACACTGAAACCCCTTCCCCACAAACTGAAACACATTCCCCACACCCTGAAACCCCTTCCCACTCACTGAAACCCATCCCCACACACTGAAACCCATCCCCACACTCTGAAACCCCTTCCCCACACACTGAAACACCTTCCCCTCACACTCAAACCCCTTCCCCACTAACTGAAACACCATCCCCACACCCTGAAACGCCTTCCCACTCACTGAAACCCATCCCCACACACTGAAACCCATCCCCACACACTGAAACCACTTCCCCTCACACTGAAACCCCTTCCCAACACCCTGAAACACATCCCCACACACTGAAACACCTTCCCCACACATTGAAACCCCTTCCGCACACATTGAAAGCCATCCCCACACACTGACACCCATCCGCACACACCGAAACCCATCCCCACACACTGAAACACCTCCCCCACACACTGAAATCCTTCCCCACACACTGAAACACATCCCCACACACTGAGGCACATCCCCACGAACTGAAACCCCTTCCCCACACACTGAAACCCCTTCCCCACACACTGAAACCCTTCCCCACACTGTGAAACCCCTACCCCACCCACTGAAACACCTTCCCCGCACACTGAAACCCCTTCCCCACACACTGAAACACATTCCCCAAACACTGAAACACTTCCCCGCACATTGAAACCCCTTCCCCACACACTGGATCCCCTTAAGCACACAGTGAAACCCTTCCCCACATACTGAAACCCCTTCCCCACACACTTTCACCACTTTCCCATACACTGAAACCCCTTCCCCACATACTGAAACCCCATCCCCACGCACGGAAACACATCCCCACACACTGAAACACATTCCCCACACACTGAAAACCTTCCCCACACACTGAAACACATTCCCCACACAATGAAACTGCTTCCGCACACACTGAATCCCCTTCCGCACACACTGAAACACCTTCCCCACACACTGAAACACATTCCCCACACACTGAAATCCCTTCCGCACACAATGAAACACCTTCCCCACACACTGAAACACCTTCTCCACACACTGAAACCCCTTCCCCACACACTGAATCCCCTTCCGCACACAGTGAAACCCTTCCCCTCACACTGAAACCCCTTCCCCACACACTGAAACCCCTTCCCCACACACTGAAAAACATCCCCACAACATGAAACCCCTTCCCCAAAGACTGAAACCCCTTCCGCCGACACTGAAACCACTTCCCCTCACACTGAATCCCTTCCCCACACTCTGAAATCCCTTCCCCACACTCTGAAATCCCTTCCCCATACAAAGAAACCCATCCCCACACTCTGAAACCCCTTCCCCACTCAATGAAACACCTTCCCCACACACTGAAACCCCTTCCCCACAAACTGAAACACATTCCCCACACCCTGAAACCCCTTCCCACTCACTGAAACCCATCCCCACACACTGAAACCCATCCCCACACACTGAAACCCATCCCCACACTCTGAAAACCCTTCCCCACACACTGAAACACCTTCCCCTCACACTCAAACCCCTTCCCCACTAACTGAAACACCTTCCCCACACCCTGAAACGCCTTCCCACTCACTGAAACCCATCCCCACACACTGACACCCATCCCCACACACTGAAACCACTTCCCCTCACAATGAAACCCCTTCCCCACACCCTGAAACACATCCCCACACACTGAAACACCTTCCCCACACATTGAAATCGCATCCGCACACACTGAAACCCATCCCCACAAACTGACACCCATCCGCACACACTGAAACCCATTCCGACACACTGAAACACCTCCCCCACACACTGAAACACCTCCCCCACACACTGAAACCCTTCCCCACACACTGAAACACATTCCCACACACTGAAGCACATCCCCACGAACTGAAACCCCTTCCCCACACACTGATACCCCTTCCCCACACACTGAAACACCTTCCCCACACACTGAAACACCTTCCCCACACACTGAAATCCCTTCCCCACACACTGAAACCCTTCCCCACACTGTGAAACCCCTAACCCAACCACTGAAACACCTTCCCCGCACACTGAAACCCCTTCCCCACACACTGAAACACATTCCACAAACACTGAAACACATATCCACACACTGAAACAACTTCCCCACACACCGTAACCCATCCCCAAAAGCTGAAACCCATCCCCACACACTGAAACCCCTTCCCCACAAACTGAAACACATCCCCACACACTGAAACAATTTCCCCCCACACTGAAACCCCTTCCGCACAGATTGAAACACAACCCCACACACTGAAACCCCTTCGCACTCACTGAAACCCATCCCCACACACTGAAACACATTCCCCACACACTGAAACCCCTTCCCCACAGACTGAAACACCTTCCGCACACACTGAAACACATCCTCACACACTGAAAGACCTTCCCCTCACACTGAAACCCCTACCCCACCAACTGAAACACCTTCCACGCACACTGAAACCCCTTCCCCAGACACTGGAACCTTTCCCCACACACTGAAACACACTCCCCATACATTGAATCCCCTTCCACACACACTGAAACAGCTTCCCCACACACTGAAATCCCTTCCCCATCACTGAAACACCCTCCCCACACACTGAAACAACATCCCCACACACTGAAAAACATTCATCACACACTGAATCCCCTTCCGCACACACTGAAACACATCCTCACACACTGAAAAACCTTCCCCACACTCTGAAACCCCTTCCCCACAAACACTGAAACATCTTCCCCACACACTGAAACAATTTCCCCACACACTGAAATACCATCCCCACACACTGAAACCCCTTCCCCACAAACACTGAAACATCTTCCCCACACACTGAAACACCTTCCCCACACACTGAAATACCATCCCCACACACTGAAAAACCTTCCCCACACACTGAAAGCCCTTCCCCACACACTGAAACCCATCCCCACACACTGAAACAACTTCCCCACACACTGAAATTCCTTCCCCACACACTGAAACCCTTCCCCACACTGTGAAACCCCTACCCCACCCACTGAAACCCCTACCCCACACACTGAAACCACTTCACCATACACTGAAACACCTTCCCCACACACTGAAACCCCTTCTGCACACATTGCAACCCATTCCCACAAACTGAAACCCATCCCCACAAACTGAAACCCCTTCCCCACACACTGAAACTCATCCCCACACACTGAAACACATCCCCACGCACTGAAACACCTTCCCCACACATTGAAACCCCTTCCCCACACACTGAAACGCCTTCCCCACACACTGAAACACCTTCCCCACACACTGAAATCCCTTCCCGACACACTGAAACCCTTCCCCACACTGTGAAACCCCTACCCCACACACTGAAACACCTTCCCCACACACTGAAACCCCTTCACCACACACTGAAACACCTTTCCCACACACTGAAACCCCTTCCGCACACAATGAAACCCATCCCCACAAACTGAAACCCATCCTCGCACACTGAAACCCATTCCTTGCACAGTGATACCCCTTCCCCACACACTGAAACCCCTTCCGCACAGACTGAAACCCATCCCCACACACAGAAACCCCTTCCGCACACACTGAAACCCATCGCCACACATTGAAACACCTTCCTCACACAGACAGAAATTCCATCCCCACACACTGAAACACCTTTCCCACACACTGAAACCCCTTCCCCAGACACTGGAACCCTTCCCCACACACTGAAACACCTTCCCCATACATTGAAACCCATTCCCCACACACAGAAACAGCTTCCCCACACACTGAAAACCCTTCCCCACACACTGAAACACTTCCCCACACACTGAAACAACTTCCCCACACACTGAAACATTTCCCCACACACTGAAACCCATCCCCACACACTGAAACACCTTCCCCACACACTGATACCCCTTCCCCACGCACTGAAACACCTTCCGCACACACTGAAACACATCCCCACACACTGAAACACCTTACCCACACACTGAAAACCCTTCCCCACACACTGAGACCCCTCCCGCACAAACTGAAACCCATCCCCACACACTGAAACCCTTTCGCACACACTGAAACCCATCCCCACACACTGAAACACCTTCCCCACACGCTGAAACCCCTTCCCCACACACTGAAACACCTTACGCACAAACTGAAACCCCTTCCCCACAAACACTGAAACACTTTCCCCACACATTGAAAGCCCTTCCCCACACACTGAAATCCCTTCCCCCAACACTGAAACCCTTCCCCACACTTTGAAAAACCTACCTCACACACTGAAACCCCTTCACCATTCACTGAAATACCTTTTCCATACACTGAAACCCCTTCTGCACACAATGAAACCCATCCCCACAAACTGAAATCCATCCCCACAAACTGAAACCCCTTCCCCACACACTGAAACCCATCCCCACAAACTGAAACACATCCCCACACACTGAAACCCATTCCCCACACACTGATACCCCTTCCCCACACACTGAAACCCCTTCTGCACACACGGAAACCCAACCCCACACACAGAAACCCCTTCCCCACACACTGAAACCCCTTCCCCACACACTGAAATCCCTTCCGCACACACTGAAACCCCTTCCGCACACACTGAAACCCATCCCCACACACAGAAACCCCTTCCCCACACACTGAAACCCATCCCCACACACTGAAACACCTTCCTCACACACACTGAAATTCCATCCCCACACACTGAAACACCTTTCCCACACACTGAAACCCCTTCCCCTGACACTGGAACCCTTCCCCACACACTGAAACACCCACCCCATACATTGAATCCCCTTCCCCACACACTGAAACAGCGTCCCCACACACTGAAACCCCTTCCCCATCACTGAAACACCCTCCCCACACACTGAAACAACTTCCAAACACACTGAAAAACATTCACCACACACTGAATCCCCTTCCGCACACACTGAAACACCATCCTCACACACTGAAACACCTTCCTCACACTCTGAAACCCCTTCCCCACAAACACTGAAACATCTTCCCAACACACTGAAACAACATCCCCACACACTGAAATACCATCCACAAACAGTGAAACACCTTCCCCACACACTGAAACCTCTTCCCCACAAACTAAAACATCTGCCCCACACACTGAAAGACCTTCCCCACACACTTAAATACCATCCCCACACACTGAAATACCATCCCCACACACTGAAACACCTTCCCCACACACTGAAATACCTTTCCCACGCACTGAATCCCCTTCCACAGACACTGGAACCCTTCCCCACACAATGAAAGACCTTCCCCAAACACTGAAACCCCTTCCTCACACACTGAAACAGCTTCCCCACACACTGAATCAACTTCCCCACACGCTGAAACACCTTCCCCACACACTGAAAGCCCTTCCGCACACAATGAAACCAATCCCCACAAACTGAAACCCATCCCCACAAACTGAAACCCCTTCCCCACACACTGAAACACATCCCCACACACTGAAACACATCCCCACGCACTGAACCACCTTCCCCACACATTGAAACCCCTTCCCCACACACTGAAACACCTTCCCCACACACTGAAACACCTTCCCCACACAATGTATCCCATCCCCACAAACTGAAACCCATCCCCGCACACTGAAACCCATTCCCCACATACTGATACCCCTTCCCCACACGCTGAAACCCCTTCCGCACACACTGAAACCCATTCCCACACACAGAAACCCCTTCCCCACACACTAAAACCCATCCACACACTGAAACACCTTGCTCACACACACTGAAATTCCATCCCCACACACTGAAACACCTTTCCCACACACTGAAACCCCTTCCCCAGACACTGGAACCCTTCCCCACACATTGAAACACCTTCCCCATACATTGAATCCCCTTCCCCACACACTGATACAGCTTCCCCACACACTGAAACCCCTTTCCCTCACACTGAAACACCCTCTCCACACACTGAAACAACTTCCTCACACACTGAAAAACATTCACCACACGCTGAATCCCCTTCCGCACACACTGAAACACATCCTCACACACTGAAACCCCTTCCCCACACACTGAAACCCCTTCCCCACAAACACTGAAACATCTTCCCCACACACTGAAACACCTTCCCCACACACTGAAATACCTTCCCCACACACTGAAACCCCTTCCGCCCACACTGAAACCCCTTCCGCCCACACTGAAACCCCTTCCGCCCATACTGAAACAACTTCCCCACACCCTGAAACACCTTCCCCACACCCTGAAACACCTTCCCCACACCCTGAAACACCTTCCCCACACACTGAATCCCCTTCCGCACACAGTGAAACCCTTCCCCACACACTGAAAACCCTTCCCCACACACTTTCACCCCTTTCCCATACACTGAAACCCCTTCCCCACATACTGAAACCCCATCCCCACGCACGGAAACACATCCCCACACACTGAAACACATTCCCCACACACTGAAAACCTTCCCCACACACAGAAACACATTCCCCACACACTGAAACTCCTTCCGCACACACTGAAACCCCTTCCGCACACACTGAAACCCCTTCCCCATACACTGAAAAACATCCCCACAAAATGAAACCCCTTCCCCAAACACTGAAACCCCTTCTGCCGACACTGAAACCACTTCCCCCCACACTGAAACCCTTCCCCACACTCTGAAACCCCTTCCCCACACTCTGAAACCCCTTCCCCAAACAATGAAACCCATCCCCACACTCTGAAACCCCTTCCCCACACAATGAAACACCTTCCCCACACACTGAAACCCCTTCCCCACAAACTGAAACACATTCCCCACACCCTGAAACCCCTTCCCACTCACTGAAACCCATCCCCACACACTGAAACCCATCCCCACACTCTGAAACCCCTTCCCCACACACTGAAACACCTTCCCCTCACACTCAAACCCCTTCCCCACTAACTGAAACACCATCCCCACACCCTGAAACGCCTTCCCACTCACTGAAACCCATCCCCACACACTGAAACCCATCCCCACACACTGAAACCACTTCCCCTCACACTGAAACCCCTTCCCAACACCCTGAAACACATCCCCACACACTGAAACACCTTCCCCACACATTGAAACCCCTTCCGCACACATTGAAAGCCATCCCCACACACTGACACCCATCCGCACACACCGAAACCCATCCCCACACACTGAAACACCTCCCCCACACACTGAAATCCTTCCCCACACACTGAAACACATCCCCACACACTGAGGCACATCCCCACGAACTGAAACCCCTTCCCCACACACTGAAACCCCTTCCCCACACACTGAAACCCTTCCCCACACTGTGAAACCCCTACCCCACCCACTGAAACACCTTCCCCGCACACTGAAACCCCTTCCCCACACACTGAAACACATTCCCCAAACACTGAAACACTTCCCCGCACACTGAAACCCCTTCCCCACACACTGGATCCCCTTAAGCACACAGTGAAACCCTTCCCCACATACTGAAACCCCTTCCCCACACACTTTCACCACTTTCCCATACACTGAAACCCCTTCCCCACATACTGAAACCCCATCCCCACGCACGGAAACACATCCCCACACACTGAAACACATTCCCCACACACTGAAAACCTTCCCCACACACTGAAACACATTCCCCACACAATGAAACTGCTTCCGCACACACTGAATCCCCTTCCGCACACACTGAAACACCTTCCCCACACACTGAAACACATTCCCCACACACTGAAATCCCTTCCGCACACAATGAAACACCTTCCCCACACACTGAAACACCTTCTCCACACACTGAAACCCCTTCCCCACACACTGAATCCCCTTCCGCACACAGTGAAACCCTTCCCCTCACACTGAAACCCCTTCCCCACACACTGAAACCCCTTCCCCACACACTGAAAAACATCCCCACAACATGAAACCCCTTCCCCAAAGACTGAAACCCCTTCCGCCGACACTGAAACCACTTCCCCTCACACTGAATCCCTTCCCCACACTCTGAAATCCCTTCCCCACACTCTGAAATCCCTTCCCCATACAAAGAAACCCATCCCCACACTCTGAAACCCCTTCCCCACTCAATGAAACACCTTCCCCACACACTGAAACCCCTTCCCCACAAACTGAAACACATTCCCCACACCCTGAAACCCCTTCCCACTCACTGAAACCCATCCCCACACACTGAAACCCATCCCCACACACTGAAACCCATCCCCACACTCTGAAAACCCTTCCCCACACACTGAAACACCTTCCCCTCACACTCAAACCCCTTCCCCACTAACTGAAACACCTTCCCCACACCCTGAAACGCCTTCCCACTCACTGAAACCCATCCCCACACACTGACACCCATCCCCACACACTGAAACCACTTCCCCTCACAATGAAACCCCTTCCCCACACCCTGAAACACATCCCCACACACTGAAACACCTTCCCCACACATTGAAATCGCATCCGCACACACTGAAACCCATCCCCACAAACTGACACCCATCCGCACACACTGAAACCCATTCCGACACACTGAAACACCTCCCCCACACACTGAAACACCTCCCCCACACACTGAAACCCTTCCCCACACACTGAAACACATTCCCACACACTGAAGCACATCCCCACGAACTGAAACCCCTTCCCCACACACTGATACCCCTTCCCCACACACTGAAACACCTTCCCCACACACTGAAACACCTTCCCCACACACTGAAATCCCTTCCCCACACACTGAAACCCTTCCCCACACTGTGAAACCCCTAACCCAACCACTGAAACACCTTCCCCGCACACTGAAACCCCTTCCCCACACACTGAAACACATTCCACAAACACTGAAACACATATCCACACACTGAAACAACTTCCCCACACACCGTAACCCATCCCCAAAAGCTGAAACCCATCCCCACACACTGAAACCCCTTCCCCACAAACTGAAACACATCCCCACACACTGAAACAATTTCCCCCCACACTGAAACCCCTTCCGCACAGATTGAAACACAACCCCACACACTGAAACCCCTTCGCACTCACTGAAACCCATCCCCACACACTGAAACACATTCCCCACACACTGAAACCCCTTCCCCACAGACTGAAACACCTTCCGCACACACTGAAACACATCCTCACACACTGAAAGACCTTCCCCTCACACTGAAACCCCTACCCCACCAACTGAAACACCTTCCACGCACACTGAAACCCCTTCCCCAGACACTGGAACCTTTCCCCACACACTGAAACACACTCCCCATACATTGAATCCCCTTCCACACACACTGAAACAGCTTCCCCACACACTGAAATCCCTTCCCCATCACTGAAACACCCTCCCCACACACTGAAACAACATCCCCACACACTGAAAAACATTCATCACACACTGAATCCCCTTCCGCACACACTGAAACACATCCTCACACACTGAAAAACCTTCCCCACACTCTGAAACCCCTTCCCCACAAACACTGAAACATCTTCCCCACACACTGAAACAATTTCCCCACACACTGAAATACCATCCCCACACACTGAAACCCCTTCCCCACAAACACTGAAACATCTTCCCCACACACTGAAACACCTTCCCCACACACTGAAATACCATCCCCACACACTGAAAAACCTTCCCCACACACTGAAAGCCCTTCCCCACACACTGAAACCCATCCCCACACACTGAAACAACTTCCCCACACACTGAAATTCCTTCCCCACACACTGAAACCCTTCCCCACACTGTGAAACCCCTACCCCACCCACTGAAACCCCTACCCCACACACTGAAACCACTTCACCATACACTGAAACACCTTCCCCACACACTGAAACCCCTTCTGCACACATTGCAACCCATTCCCACAAACTGAAACCCATCCCCACAAACTGAAACCCCTTCCCCACACACTGAAACTCATCCCCACACACTGAAACACATCCCCACGCACTGAAACACCTTCCCCACACATTGAAACCCCTTCCCCACACACTGAAACGCCTTCCCCACACACTGAAACACCTTCCCCACACACTGAAATCCCTTCCCGACACACTGAAACCCTTCCCCACACTGTGAAACCCCTACCCCACACACTGAAACACCTTCCCCACACACTGAAACCCCTTCACCACACACTGAAACACCTTTCCCACACACTGAAACCCCTTCCGCACACAATGAAACCCATCCCCACAAACTGAAACCCATCCTCGCACACTGAAACCCATTCCTTGCACAGTGATACCCCTTCCCCACACACTGAAACCCCTTCCGCACAGACTGAAACCCATCCCCACACACAGAAACCCCTTCCGCACACACTGAAACCCATCGCCACACATTGAAACACCTTCCTCACACAGACAGAAATTCCATCCCCACACACTGAAACACCTTTCCCACACACTGAAACCCCTTCCCCAGACACTGGAACCCTTCCCCACACACTGAAACACCTTCCCCATACATTGAAACCCATTCCCCACACACAGAAACAGCTTCCCCACACACTGAAAACCCTTCCCCACACACTGAAACACTTCCCCACACACTGAAACAACTTCCCCACACACTGAAACATTTCCCCACACACTGAAACCCATCCCCACACACTGAAACACCTTCCCCACACACTGATACCCCTTCCCCACGCACTGAAACACCTTCCGCACACACTGAAACACATCCCCACACACTGAAACACCTTACCCACACACTGAAAACCCTTCCCCACACACTGAGACCCCTCCCGCACAAACTGAAACCCATCCCCACACACTGAAACCCTTTCGCACACACTGAAACCCATCCCCACACACTGAAACACCTTCCCCACACGCTGAAACCCCTTCCCCACACACTGAAACACCTTACGCACAAACTGAAACCCCTTCCCCACAAACACTGAAACACTTTCCCCACACATTGAAAGCCCTTCCCCACACACTGAAATCCCTTCCCCCAACACTGAAACCCTTCCCCACACTTTGAAAAACCTACCTCACACACTGAAACCCCTTCACCATTCACTGAAATACCTTTTCCATACACTGAAACCCCTTCTGCACACAATGAAACCCATCCCCACAAACTGAAATCCATCCCCACAAACTGAAACCCCTTCCCCACACACTGAAACCCATCCCCACAAACTGAAACACATCCCCACACACTGAAACCCATTCCCCACACACTGATACCCCTTCCCCACACACTGAAACCCCTTCTGCACACACGGAAACCCAACCCCACACACAGAAACCCCTTCCCCACACACTGAAACCCCTTCCCCACACACTGAAATCCCTTCCGCACACACTGAAACCCCTTCCGCACACACTGAAACCCATCCCCACACACAGAAACCCCTTCCCCACACACTGAAACCCATCCCCACACACTGAAACACCTTCCTCACACACACTGAAATTCCATCCCCACACACTGAAACACCTTTCCCACACACTGAAACCCCTTCCCCTGACACTGGAACCCTTCCCCACACACTGAAACACCCACCCCATACATTGAATCCCCTTCCCCACACACTGAAACAGCGTCCCCACACACTGAAACCCCTTCCCCATCACTGAAACACCCTCCCCACACACTGAAACAACTTCCAAACACACTGAAAAACATTCACCACACACTGAATCCCCTTCCGCACACACTGAAACACCATCCTCACACACTGAAACACCTTCCTCACACTCTGAAACCCCTTCCCCACAAACACTGAAACATCTTCCCAACACACTGAAACAACATCCCCACACACTGAAATACCATCCACAAACAGTGAAACACCTTCCCCACACACTGAAACCTCTTCCCCACAAACTAAAACATCTGCCCCACACACTGAAAGACCTTCCCCACACACTTAAATACCATCCCCACACACTGAAATACCATCCCCACACACTGAAACACCTTCCCCACACACTGAAATACCTTTCCCACGCACTGAATCCCCTTCCACAGACACTGGAACCCTTCCCCACACAATGAAAGACCTTCCCCAAACACTGAAACCCCTTCCTCACACACTGAAACAGCTTCCCCACACACTGAATCAACTTCCCCACACGCTGAAACACCTTCCCCACACACTGAAAGCCCTTCCGCACACAATGAAACCAATCCCCACAAACTGAAACCCATCCCCACAAACTGAAACCCCTTCCCCACACACTGAAACACATCCCCACACACTGAAACACATCCCCACGCACTGAACCACCTTCCCCACACATTGAAACCCCTTCCCCACACACTGAAACACCTTCCCCACACACTGAAACACCTTCCCCACACAATGTATCCCATCCCCACAAACTGAAACCCATCCCCGCACACTGAAACCCATTCCCCACATACTGATACCCCTTCCCCACACGCTGAAACCCCTTCCGCACACACTGAAACCCATTCCCACACACAGAAACCCCTTCCCCACACACTAAAACCCATCCACACACTGAAACACCTTGCTCACACACACTGAAATTCCATCCCCACACACTGAAACACCTTTCCCACACACTGAAACCCCTTCCCCAGACACTGGAACCCTTCCCCACACATTGAAACACCTTCCCCATACATTGAATCCCCTTCCCCACACACTGATACAGCTTCCCCACACACTGAAACCCCTTTCCCTCACACTGAAACACCCTCTCCACACACTGAAACAACTTCCTCACACACTGAAAAACATTCACCACACGCTGAATCCCCTTCCGCACACACTGAAACACATCCTCACACACTGAAACCCCTTCCCCACACACTGAAACCCCTTCCCCACAAACACTGAAACATCTTCCCCACACACTGAAACACCTTCCCCACACACTGAAATACCATCCCCACACACTGAAACACCTTCCCCACACACTGAAACCCCTTCCCCACAAACTCTGAAACATCTTCCCCACACACTGAAACATCTTCCCCACACAGTGAAACACCTTTCCCACACACTGAAACCCCTTCCACAGACACTGGAACCCTTCCCCACACTGAAACACCTTCCCCAAACACTGAAACCCCTTCCTCACACACTGAAACAGCTTCCCCACACACTGAAACAGCTTCCCCACACACTGAAACACCTTCCCCACACTCTGAAACCCTTCCCCACACACTGAAACACCTTCCCCGCACACTGAAACACCTTCACCGCACAATGAAACCCATTCCGCACACATTGAAACACCTTTCCCTCACACTGAAAACCTTCCCCACACACTGAAACCCCTTCCCCACACACTGAAACACTTCCACACAAACTGAAACTCCTTCCCCACACACTGAAACACCTTCCCCACACACTGAAACACCTTCCCCACACACTGAAACACCTTCCCCACACTCTGAAACCCCTTCCGCACACAATGAAACCCCTTCCGCACACAATGAAACACCTTCCCCACACACTGAAACCCTTCCCCACACACTGAAACACCTTCGCCACACACTGAAACACTTCCCAACACACTGAAACACCTTCCCCACTCACTGAAACCCCTTCCACACGCACTGAAACCCCTTCCCCACACACTGAAACACCTTCCCCACATACTGAAACCCCATCCCCACACACTGAAACACATTCCCCACACACTGAAACCCCTTCCCCACAGACTGAAACCCTTCCCCAAACACTGAAACCCATTCACCACACACTGAAACACATTCCCCACACACTGAAACCCTTTCCCACACACTGAACCACATTCTTCACAACCTGAAACCCCTTCCGCACGCACTGAAATCCCTTCCGCACACACTGAAACACCTTCCCCACACACTGAAACCCCTTCCCCACACACTGAAACCCCTTCCGCACATACTGAAACACCTTCGCCACACACTGGAAAACATCCCCACAAAATGAAACCCCTTCCCCACACACTGAAACCCCTTCCCCCGACTTTGAAACCCCTTCCCCCGACACTGAAACCCTTCCCCACACTCTGAAACCCCTTCCCCACACAATTAAACACTTTCCCCACACCCTGCAACACATCCCCACAAACTGAAACTCATTCCCTACACACTGAAACCCGTTCCGCAAACACTGAAACCCATCCCCACACACTGAAGCCCATCGCCACACACTGAAACAGCTTCCCCACACACTGAAACCCTTCCCCACACACTGAAACACATCCCCACACACTGAAGCACATCCCCACGCACTGAAACACCTTCCCCACACGCTGAAACCCTTCCCCACACACTGAAACACCTTCCCCGCACACTGAAACACCTTCACCGCACAATGAAACCCCTTCCGCACACATTGAAATACCTTTCCCACACACTGAAAACCTTCCCCACACACTGAAACCCCTTCCCCACACACTGTAACACTTCCACACACACTGAAACCCCTTCCCCACACACTGAAACCCCTTCCCCACACACTGAAACACCTTCCCCACACACTGAAACACCTTCCCCACACACTGAAACACCTTCCCCACTCTCTGAAACCCCTTCCGCACACAATGAAACCCCTTCCGCACACAATGAAACACCTTCCCCACACACTGAAACCCTTCCCCACACACTGAAACACCTTCGCCACACACTGAAACACTTCCCAACACACTGAAACACCTTCCCCACTCACTGAAACCCCTTCCCCACACACTGAAACCCCTTCCCCACACACTGAAACACCTTCCCCACATACTGAAACCCCATCCCCACACACTGAAACACATTCCCCACACACTGAAACCCCTTCCCCACAGACTGAAACCCTTCCCCAAACACTGAAACCCATTCACCACACACTGAAACACATTCCCCACACACTGAAACCCTTCCCCACATACTGAACCACATTCTCCACAACCTGAAACCCCTTCTGCACGCACTGAAATCCCTTCCGCACACACTGAAACACCTTCCCCACACACTGAAACCCCTTCCGCACATACTGAAACACCATCGCCACACACTGAAACACCTTCCCCACACACTGAAACCCCTTCCCCACACACTGAATCCCCTTCCGCACACAGTGATAACCCTTCGCATCACACTGAAACCCCTTCCCCACACACTGGAAAACATCCCCACAAAATGAAACCCCTTCCCCACACACTGAAACCCCTTCCCCCGACACTGAAACCCCTTCCAAACACACTGAAACCCTTCCCCACACTCTGAAACCCCTTCCCCACACAATTAAACACTTTCCCCACACCCTGAAACACATCCCCACAAACTGAAACTCATTCCCTACACACTGAAACCCGTTCCGCAAACACTGAAACCCATCCCCACACACTGAAACCCATCGCCACACACTGAAACAGCTTCCCCACACACTGAAACCCTTCCCCACACACTGAAACACATCCCCACACACTGAAGCACATCCCCACGCACTGAAACACCTTCCCCACACACTGAAACACCTTCCCCACACACTGAAACACCTTCCCCACACAATGTATCCCATCCCCACAAACTGAAACCCATCCCCGCACACTGAAACCCATTCCCCACATACTGATACCCCTTCCCCACACGCTGAAACCCCTTCCGCACACACTGAAACCCATTCCCACACACAGAAACCCCTTCCCCACACACTAAAACCCTGAAACCCATCCACACACTGAAAAACATTGCACACACCACACTGAAACCCTTCCCCACACACTGAAACCTTCCCCACACACTGGAAACCCTTTCAACATTGAAACCTTCCCCATTGACACATTGAAACACCTTCCCCACACATTGAACTTCCACTTCCCCTCTCACACACAGCTTCGCTCACCACACACTGAAACCCCTTTTCCCACACACCTGAAACACCCTCTCCCACACACTGAACAACTTCCTCACACACTGAAAAACATTCACCACACGCTGAATCCCCTTCCGCACAAACACTGAAACACTTCCTCACACACTGAAAACCCCTTCCCCACACACTGAAAACCTTCCCCACATCCCCACAACACTGAAACACCTTCCCTTCCCCCACACACTGAAACACCTTCCCCACACACTGAAACCCCTTCCCCACACACCATCTTCCCCACACTGAAACATCAGTTTCAACTTCATGAAAACATTTCTTCATCAGTGAAACCCCTTCCCCAAACTGAACCCTTACAACTGAAACCCTTCCCAACACTGAAACACTTCCCAAACACTGAAACAGCTTCCCACACACTGAAACAGCTTCCCCACACACTCTGAAACCCTTCCCCACACACTGAAACACTTCCCCACACACTGAAACACCTTCCCCACACCCTGAACACCCACACTGAAACACCCATTCCGCAACATTGAAACAACACCTTTCCCACACACTGAAAACCTTCCCCCACACACTGAAACCCCTTCCCCACACACTGAAACACTTCCACACAAACTGAAACTCCTTCCCACACACTGAAACACCTTCCCCACACACTGAACACCTTCCACACACTGAAACCACCTTCCCCACACACTGAAACACCTTCCCCCACCACTCTGAAACCACTTCCGCACACACTGAAACCCCTTCCGCACACAATGAAACACCTTCCCACACACTGAAACCCCTTACAAACCCCTTCCCCACACACTGAAACACCTTCGCCACACACTGAAACACTTCCCAACACACTGAAACACCTTCCCCACTCACTGAAAACCCTGCCAAAACCCCTTCCCCACACACTGAAACACCTTCCCCACATACTGAAACCCCATCCCCACACACTGAAACACATTCCCCACACACTGAAACCCCTTCCCCACAGACTGAAACCCTTCCCCAAACACTGAAACCCATTCACCACACACTGAAACACATTCCCCACACACTGAAACCCTTTCCCACACACTGAACCACATTCTCCACAACCTGAAACCCCTTCCGCACGCACTGAAATCCCTTCCGCACACACTGAAACACCTTCCCCACACACTGAAACCCCTTCCCCACACACTGAAACCCCTTCCGCACATACTGAAACACCTTCGCCACACACTGCAAAACATCCCCACAAAATGAAACCCCTTCCCCACACACTGAAACCCCTTCCCCCGACTTTGAAACCCCTTCCCCCGACACTGAAACCCTTCCCCACACTCTGAAACCCCTTCCCAACACAATTAAACACTTTCCCCACACCCTGAAACACATCCCCACAAACTGAAACTCATTCCCTACACACTGAAACCCGTTCCGCAAACACTGAAACCCATCCCCACACACTGAAGCCCATCGCCACACACTGAAACAGCTTCCCCACACACTGAAACCCTTCCCCACACACTGAAACACATCCCCACACACTGAAGCACATCCCCACGCACTGAAACACCTTCCCCACACGCTGAAACCCTTCCCCACACACTGAAACACCTTCCCCGCACACTGAAACACCTTCACCGCACAATGAAACCCCTTCCGCACACATTGAAATACCTTTCCCACACACTGAAAACCTTCCCCACACACTGAAACCCCTTCCCCACACACTGTAACACTTCCACACACACTGAAACCCCTTCCCCACACACTGAAACCCCTTCCCCACACACTGAAACACCTTCCCCACACACTGAAACACCTTCCCCACACACTGAAACACCATCCCCACACTCTGAAACCCCTTCCGCACACAATGAAACCCCTTCCGCACACAATGAAACACCTTCCCCACACACTGAAACCCTTCCCCACTCACTGAAACCCCTTCCCCACACACTGAAACCCCTTCCCCACACACTGAAACACCTTCCGCACATACTGAAACCCCATCCCCACACACTGAAACACATTCCCCACACACTGAAACCCCTTCCCCACAGACTGAAACCCTTCCCCAAACACTGAAACCCATTCACCACACACTGAAACACATTCCCCACACACTGAAACCCTTCCCCAAATACTGAACCACATTCTCCACAACCTGAAACCCCTTCTGCACGCACTGAAATCCCTTCCGCACACACTGAAACACCTTCCCCACACACTGAAACCCCTTCCGCACATACTGAAACACCATCGCCACACACTGAAACACCTTCCCCACACACTGAAACCCCTTCCCCACACACTGAATCCCCTTCCGCACACAGTGATAACCCTTCGCATCACACTGAAACCCCTTCCCCACACACTGGAAAACATCCCCACAAAAAGAAACCCCTTCCCCACACACTGAAACCCCTTCCCCCGACACTGAAACCCCTTCCAACCACACTGAAACCCTTCCCCACACTCTGAAACCCCTTCCCCACACAATTAAACACTTTCCCCACACCCTGAAACACATCCCCACAAACTGAAACTCATTCCCTACACACTGAAACCCGTTCCGCAAACACTGAAACCCATCCCCACACACTGAAACCCATCGCCACACACTGAAACAGCTTCCCCACACACTGAAACCCTTCCCCACACAGTGAAACACATCCCCACACACTGAAGCACATCCCCACGCATTGAAACACCTTCCCCACACACTGAAACCCCTTCCCCAGACACTGAAAAACTTCCCCACAAAATGAAACCCCTTCCCCACACACTGAAACCCCTTCCCCCGACACTGAAACCCCTTCCCCCCACACTGAAACCCTTCCCCACACTCTGAAACCCCTACCCCTCACAATGAAACCACTTCCCCAAACCCTGAAACACATCCCCACACACTGAAACCTATCGCCACACACTGAAACAGCTTCCCCACACACTGAAACCCTTCCCCACACACTGAAACACATCCCCACACACTGAAACACATCCCCACACACTGAAGCACATCCCCACGCACTGCAACACCTTCCCCACACACTGAAACACCTTCCCCACACACTGAAACCCCTTCTGCACACACAGAAACACCTTCCCCACACACTGAAAACCCTTCCGCACAAACTGAAACACCTTCCCCACACACTGAAACCCTTCCCCACACACTGAAACACCTTCCCCACACACTAAAACACTTCCCCACACACTCTAACCACTTCCCCACTCACTGAAAAACTTCCCCACAAAATGAAACCCCTTCCCCACACACTGAAACCCCTTCCCCCGACACTGAAACCCCTTCCCCCCACACTGAAACCCTTCCCCACACTCTGAAACCCCTACCCCACACACTGAAACCCCATCCGCACACACTGAAACCCATTCCCACACACTGAAACCCATCGCCACACACTGAAACAGCTTCCCCACACACTGAAACCGTTCCCCACACACTGAAACACATCCCCACACACTGAAGCACATCCCCACGCACTGAAACACCTTCCCCACACACTGAAACACCTTCCCCACACACTGAAACCCCTTCTGCACACACAGAAACACCTTCCCCACTCACTGAAACCCCTTCCGCACAAACTGAAACACCTTCCCCACATACTGAAACCCTTCCCCACACACTGAAACACCTTCCCCACACACTGAAACACTTCCCCACACACTGAAACACCATCCCCACACACTGAAAAACACCTTCCCCACACACTGACACCCTTTTCCCATACACTGAAACCCCTTCCCCACATATTGAAACCCCATCGCCTCATACGGAAACACATCCCCACACCCTGAAACACAATCCCCACACACTGAAACCCTTCCCCACACACTGAAACACATTCCCCACACAATGAAACCCCTTCAGCACATACTGAAACCCCTTCCGCACTCACTGAAATACCTTCCCCACACACTGAAACCCCTTCCGCCCACACTGAAACCCCTTCCACCCACACTGAAACCCCTTCCGCCCACACTGAAACAACTTCCCCACACCCTGAAACACCTTCCCCACACCCTGAAACACCTTCCCCACACCCTGAAACACCTTCCCCACACACTGAATCCCCTTCCGCACACAGTGAAACCCTTCCCCACACACTGAAAACCCTTCCCCACACACTTTCACCCCTTTCCCATACACTGAAACCCCTTCCCCACATACTGAAACCCCATCCCCACGCACGGAAACACATCCCCACACACTGAAACACATTCCCCACACACTGAAAACCTTCCCCACACACTGAAACACATTCCCCACACACTGAAACTCCTTCCGCACACACTGAAACGCCTTGCGCACACACAGAAACCCCTTCCCCACACACTGAAACCCCTTCCCCATACACGGAAAAACATCCCCACAAAATGAAACCCCTTCCCCAAACACTGAAACCCCTTCTGCCGACACTGAAACCACTTCCCCCCACACTGAAACACTTCCCCACACTCTGAAACCCCTTCCCCACACTCTGAAACCCCTTCCCCAAACAATGAAACCCATCCCCACACTCTGAAACCCCTTCCCCACACAATGAAACACCTTCCCCACACACTGAAACCCCTTCCCCACAAACTGAAACACATTCCCCACACCCTGAAACCCCTTCCCACTCACTGAAACCCATCCCCACACACTGAAACCCATCCCCACACTCTGAAACCCCTTCCCCACACACTGAAACACCTTCCCCTCACACTCAAACCCCTTCCCCACTAACTGAAACACCATCCCCACACCCTGAAACGCCTTCCCACTCACTGAAACCCATCCCCACACACTGAAACCCATCCCCACACACTGAAACCACTTCCCCTCACACTGAAACCCCTTCCCAACACCCTGAAACACATCCCCACACACTGAAACACCTTCCCCACACATTGAAACCCCTTCCGCACACATTGAAAGCCATCCCCACACACTGACACCCATCCGCACACACTGAAACACCTCCCCCACACACTGAAATCCTTCCCCACACACTGAAACACATCCCCACACACTGAAGCACATCCCCACGAACTGAAACCCCTTCCCCACACACTGAAACCCCTTCCCCACACACTGAAACCCTTCCCCACACTGTGAAACCCCTACCCCACCCACTGAAACACCTTCCCCGCACACTGAAACCCTTTCCCCACACACTGAAACACATTCCCCAAACACTGAAACACTTCCCCGCACACTGAAACCCCTTCCCCACACACTGGATCCCCTTAAGCACACAGTGAAACCCTTCCCCACACACTGAAACCCCTTCCCCACACACTTTCACCACTTTCCCATACACTGAAACCCCTTCCCCACATACTGAAACCCCATCCCCACGCACGGAAACACATCCCCACACACTGAAACACATTCCCCACGCACTGAAAACCTTCCCCACACACTGAAACACATTCCCCACACAATGAAACTGCTTCCGCACACACTGAATCCCCTTCCGCACACACTGAAACACCTTCCCCACACACTGAAACACATTCCCCACACACTGAAATCCCTTCCGCACACAATGAAACACCTTCCCCACACACTGAAACACCTTCCCCACACACTGAAACCCCTTCCCCACACACTGAATCCCCTTCCGCACACAGTGAAACCCTTCCCCTCACACTGAAACCCCTTCCCCACACACTGAAACCCCTTCCCCACACACTGAAAAACATCCCCACAACATGAAACCCCTTCCCCAAAGACTGAAACCCCTTCCGCCGACACTGAAACCACTTCCCCTCACACTGAATCCCTTCCCCACACTCTGAAATCCCTTCCCCACACTCTGAAATCCCTTCCCCATACAAAGAAACCCATCCCCACACTCTGAAACCCCTTCCCCACTCAATGAAACACCTTCCCCACACACTGAAACCCCTTCCCCACAAACTGAAACACATTCCCCACACCCTGAAACCCCTTCCCACTCACTGAAACCCATCCCCACACACTGAAACCCATCCCCACACACTGAAACCCATCCCCACACTCTGAAACCCCTTCCCCACACACTGAAACACCTTCCCCTCACACTCAAACCCCTTCCCCACTAACTGAAACACCTTCCCCACACCCTGAAACGCCTTCCCACTCACTGAAACCCATCCCCACACACTGACACCCATCCCCACACACTGAAACCACTTCCCCTCACAATGAAACCCCTTCCCCACACCCTGAAACACATCCCCACACACTGAAACACCTTCCCCACACATTGAAACCGCATCCGCACACACTGAAACCCATCCCCACACACTGACACCAATCCCCACACACTGAAACCCATTCCGACACACTGAAACACCTCCCCCACACACTGAAACACCTCCCCCACACACTGAAACCCTTCCCCACACACTGAAACACATTCCCACACACTGAAACACATTCCCACTCACTGAAGCACATCCCCACGAACTGAAACCCCTTCCCCACACACTGATACCCTTCCCCACACACTGAAACACCTTCCCCACGCACTGAAACACCTTCCCCACACACTGAAATCCCTTCCCCACACACTGAAACCCTTCCCCTCACACTGAAACCCCTAACCCAACCACTGAAGCACCTTCCCCGCACACTGAAACCCCTTCCCCACACACTGAAACACATTCCCCAAACACTGAAACACATCCCCACACACTGAAACAACTTCCCCACACACCGTAACCCATCCCCAAAAGCTGAAACCCATCCCCGCACACTGAAACCCCTTCCCCACACACTGAAACCCCTTCCCCACAAACTGAAACACATCCCCACACACTGAAACAATTTCCCCCCACACTGAAACCCCTTCCGCACAGATTGAAACCCAACCCCACACACTGACACCCCTTCGCACTCACTGAAACCCATCCCCACACACTGAAACACATTCCCCACACACTGAAACCCCTTCCCCACAGACTGAAACACCTTCCGCACACACTGAAACACATCCTCACACACTGAAAGACCTTCCCCTCACACTGAAACCCCTACCCCACCCACTGAAACACCTTCCCCGCACACTGAAAGCCTTTCCCCTCACACTGAAACACATTCCCCACACACTGAAACATTTCCACACACACTAAAACAACTTCCCCACACACTGAAACCCATCCCCAAAAGCTGAAACCCATCCCCACACACTGAAACCCCTTCCCCACACACTGAAACCCCTTCCCCACACACTGAAACACTTCCCCACACACTGAAACAATTTCCCCACTCACTGAAACCCCTTCTGCACAGACAGAAACCTCTCCCCACACACTGAAAAACCCTTCGCACTCACTGAAACCCATCCCCACACACTGAAACACCTTCCCCACACACTGAAACCCCTTCCCCACAAACTGAAACACCTTCCGCACACACTGAAACACATGCTCACACACTGAAACACCTTCCCCACACACTGAAACCCCATCCCCACAAACACTGAAACATCTTCACCACACACTGAAACACCTTCCCCACACACTGAAATACCATCCCCACACACTGAAACACCTTTCCCACACACTGAAACCCCTTCCCCAGACAGTGGAACCCTTCCCCACACACTGAAACACCTTACCCACACACTGAAACACATTACCCACACACTGAAACACTTCCCCACACACAGACACACCTTCCCCACATACTGAAACCCCTTCCCCACACACTGAAACCCATCCCCACACACTGAAACACATTCACCACACACTGAAACCCCTTCCGCACACACTGAAACACCTTCCCCACACACTGAAACCCTTCCCCACACACTGAAACCCCTTCCCCACACACTGAAACCCTTCCCCACATACTGAAACCCCTTCCCCACACACTGAAACAACTTCACCATACACTGAAACACCTTCCCCACACACGGAAACACCTTCCTCACACAAAGTGAAACCCCTTCCCCACACACTGAAACACCATCCCCACACACTGATACAACTTCCCCACAAACTGAAGCAGCTTCCCCACACACTGAAACCCATTCCGCACACACTGAAACCCCTTCCCCACACACTGAAACACCTTCCCCACACACTGAAACACCTTTCCCACACACTGAAACCCCATCCCCAAACACTGAAATACATCCCCACACACTGAAACCCCATCCCCAAACACTGAAATACATCCCCAAACACTGAAACACTTCCCCAAACACTGAAACCCCTTCCCCACACACTGAATCCCCTTCCGCACACAGTGAAACCCTTCCCCACACACTGAAACCCCTTCCCCACACACTGAAACACCTTCCCCACACACTGAAACACCTTCCCCACACACAGAAACACCTTCCTCACAGACACTGTAACCCCTTCCCCACACACTGAAACACCTTCCCCACACACTGAAACACCTTCCCCACACACTGAAACACCTTCCCCACACTCTGAAACCCCTTCCGCACACAATGAAACACCTTCCGAACACACTGAAACCCTTCCCCACACACTGAAACACCTTCGCCACACACTGAAACACTTCCCAACACACTGAAACACCTTCCCCACACACTGAAACACCTTCCCCACACACTGAAACCCCTTCCCCACACACTGAATCCCCTTCCGCACACAGTGTAACCCTTCGCCACACACTGAAACCCCTTCCCCACACACTGGAAAACATCCCCACAAAATGAAACCCCTTCCCCACACACTGAAACCCCTTCCCCCGACACTGAAACCACTTCCCCCCACACTGAAACCCTTCCCCACACTCTGAAACCCCTTCCCCACACAATTAAACCCTTTCCCCACATCCTGAAACACATCCCCACAAACTGAAACTCCTTCCCCACACACTGAAACCTGTCCTGCAAACACTGAAACCCATCCCCACACACTGATACCCATCGCCACACACTGAAACAGCTTCCCAACACACTGAAACCCTTCCCCACACACTGAAACACATCCCCACACACTGAAGCACATCCCCACGCACTGCAACACCTTCCCCACACACTGAAACCCCTTCCCCACACACTGAAAAACTTCCCCACAAAATGAAACCCCTTCCCCACACACTGAAACATCTTCCCCCACACACTGAAACCCCTTCCCAACACACTGAATCCCCTTGCGCACACAGTGTAACCCTTCGCCACACACTGGAAAACATCCCCACAAAATGAAACCCCTTCCCCACACACTGAAACCCCTTCCCCCGACACTGAAACCCCTTCCCCCCACACTGAAAACCTTCCCCACACTCTGAAACCCCTTCCCCACACAATTAAACCCTTTCCCCACACCCTGAAACACATCCCCACAAACTGAAACTCCTTCCCCACACACTGAAACCCGTTCCGCAAACACTGAAACCCATCCCCACACACAGATACCCATCGCCACACACTGAAACAGCTTCCCCACACACTGAAACCCTTCCCCACACACTGAAACACATCCCCACACACTGAAGCACATCCCCACGCACTGAAACACCTTCCCCACACACTGAAACCCCTTCCCCACACACTGAAAAACTTCCCCACAAAATGAAACCCCTTCCCCACACACTGAAACATCTTCCCCCGACACTGAAACCCCTTCCCCCCACACTGAAACCTTTCCCCACACTCTGAAACCCCTACCCCACACAATGAAACCACTTCCCTACACCCTGAAACACATCCCCAAAAACTGAAACCCATCGCCACACACTGAAACAGCTTCCCCACACACTGAAACCCTTCCCTACACACTGAAACACATCCCCACTCACTGAAGCACATCCCCACGCACTGAAACAACTTCCCCACACACTGAAACACCTTCCCCACACACTGAAACCCCTTCTGCACACACAGAAACACCTTCCCCACACACTGAAACCCCTTCCGCACAAACTGAAACACCTTCCCCACACACTGAAACCCTTCCCCACACACTGAAACACCTTCCCCACACACTGAAACACATTCCCCACACACTGAAACAAATTCCCCACACACTGAAACTCTTCCCCACACACTGAAACACCATCCCCACACAGTGAAACACCTTCCCCACTCACTGAAACCCCTTCCCCACACACTGGATCCCCTTCCGCACACAGTGAAACCCTTCCCCACACACTGAAACACCTTCCCCACACACTGAAACACCTTCCCCACACACAGAAACACCTTCCTCACAGACACTGTAACCCCTTTCCCACACACTGAAACACCTTCCCCACACACTGAAACACCTTCCCCACACTCTGAAACCCCTTCCGCACACAATGAAACACCTTCCCCAGACACTAAAACCCTTCCCCACACACTGAAACACCTTCCCCACACACTGAAACCCCTTCCCCACGCACTGAAACACCTTCCCCACATACTGAAATACCTTCCCCACACTCTGAAACCCCTTCCGCACACAATGAAACACCTTCCCCACACTCTGAAACCCTTCCCCACACACTGAAACACCTTCGCCACACACTGAAACACTTCCCAACACACTGAAACACCTTCCCCACACACTGAAACACCTTCCCCACACACTGAAACCCCTTCCCCACACACTGAATCCCATTCCGCACACAGTGTAACCCTTCGCCACGCACTGAAACCCCTTCCCCACTCACTGGAAAACATCCCCACAAAATGAAACCCCTATCCCACACACTGAAACCCCTTCCTCGACACTGAAACCCCTTCCCCCACACTGAAACCCTTCCCCACACTCTGAAACCCCTTCCCCACACAATTAAACCCTTTCCCCACACCCTGAAACACATCCCCACAAACTGAAACTCCTTCCCCACACACTGAAACCCGTTCCGCAAACACTGAAACCCATCCCCACACACTGATACCCATCGCCACACACTGAAACAGCTTCCCCACACACTGAAACCCTTCCCCACACACTGAAACACATCCCCACACACTGAAGCACATCCCCACACACTGAAGCACATCCCCACGCACTGAAACCCCTTCCCCACACACTGAAACCCCTTCCCCACACACTGAAAAACATCCCCACAAAATGAAACCCCTTCCCCACACACTGAAACATCTTCCCCCACACACTGAAACCCCTTCCATACACACTGAATCCCCTTCCGCACACAGTGTAACCCTTCGCCACACACTGAAACCCCTTCCCCACACACTGGAAAACATCCCCACAAAATGAAACCCCTTCCCCACACACTGAAACCCCTTCCCCCGACACTGAAACCCCTTACCCCCACACTGAAACCCTTCCCCACACACTGAAACCCATCGCCACACACTGAAACAGCTTCCCCACACACTGAAACCCCTTCCCCACACACTGAAACCCTTCAACACACTCTGAAACCCCTACCCCACACAATGAAACCACTTCCGCACACAGTGAAACCCTTCCCCACACACTGAAACACCTTCCCCACACACTGAAACACCTTCCCCACACACAGAAACGCCTTCCTCACAGACACTGTAACCCCTTCCCCACACACTGAAACACCTTCCCCACACACTGAAACACCTTCCCCACACTCCGAAACCCCTTCCGCACACAATGAAACACCTTCCCCAGACACTGAAACCCTTCCCCACACACTGAAACACCTTCCCCACACACTGAAACACCTTCCCCACACACTGAAACCCCTTCCCCACGCACTGAAACGCCTTCCCCACATACTGAAACCCCATCCCCACAAACGGAAACACATCCCCACACACTGAAACACATTCCCCACGCACTGAAACCCCTTCCCCACAGACTGAATCCCTTCCCCAAACACTGAAACCCATTCACCACACACTGAAACACATTCCCCACACACTGAAACCCTTCCCCACACACTGAACCACATTTCCCACAAACTGAAACCCCTTCCCCACACACTGAAACCCCTTCCGCACACACTGAAACACCTTCGCCACACACTGAAACACCTTCCCCACACACTGAAACCCCTTCCCCACACACTGAATCCCCTTCCGCAAACAGTGAAATCCTTTGCCACACACTGAAACCCCTTCCCCACACACTGGAAAACATCCCCATAAAATGAAACCCCTTCCCCACACACTGAAACACCTTCCCCCGACACTGAAACCCCTTCCCCCCACACTGAAACCGTTCCCCACACTCTGAAACGCCTTCCCCACACAATTAAACCCTTTCCCCACACCCTGAAACACATCCCCACAAACTGAAACTCCTTCCCCACACACTGAAACCCGTTCCGCAAACACTGAAACCCATCCCCACACACTGAAACCCATCGCCACACACTGAAACAGCTTCCCCACACACTGAAACCCTTCCCCACACACTGAAACCCTTCCCCACGCACTTAAACACATCCCCACGCACTGAAGCACATCCCCACGCACTGAAACACCTTCCCCACACACTGAATCCCCTTCCCCACACACTGAAAAAGTTCCCAACAAAACGAAACCCCTTCCCCACACACTGAAACCCCTTCCCCACACACTGAAACACCTTTCCCCGACACTGAAACCCCTTCCCCCTACACTGAAACACTTCCCCACACTCTGAAACCCCTACCCCACACAATGAAACCACTTCCCCAGACCCTGAAACACATCCCCACAAACTGAAACACCTTCCCCACACACTGAAACCCCTTCCGCACACACTGAAACCCATCCCCACACACTGATACCCATCGCCACACACTGAAACAGCTTCCCCACACACTGAAACCCTTCCCCACACACTGAAACACATCCCCACACACTGAAGCACATCCCCACGCACTGAAACAACATCCCCACACACTGAAACCCCTTCTGCACACACAGAAACACCTTCCCCACACACTGAAACCCCTTCCGCACAAACTGAAACACCTTCCCCACACACTGAAACCCTTCCCCACACACTGAAACACCTTCCCCACGCACTGAAACACCTTCCCCACGCACTGAAACACATTCCCCACACACTGAAACTCTTCCCCACACTCTGAAACACCATTCCCACATACTAAAACACCTTCCCCACACACTGAAACCCCTTCCCCACACACTGAATCCCCTTCCGCACACAGTGACACCCTTCCCCACACACTGAAACCCCTTCCCCAAACACTGAAACACCTTCCCCACACACTGAAACACCTTCCCCACACACAGAAACACCTTCCTCACAGACACTGTAACCCCTTCCCCACACACTGAAACACCTTCCCCAAACACTGAAACACCTTCCCCACACTCTGAAACCCCTTCCGCACACAATGAAACACCTTCCCCACACACTGAAACCCTTCCCCACACACTGAAACACCTTCCCCACACATTGAAACCCCTTCCCCACGCACTGAAACACCTTCCTCACATACTGAAACCCCATCCCCACACACGGAAACACATCCCCACACACTGAAACACATTCCCCACACACTGAAACCCCTTCCCCACAGACTGAATCCCTTCCCCAAACGCTGAAACCCATTCACCACACACTGAAACACATTCCCCACACACTGAAACCCTTCCCCACACACTGAACCACATTCCCCACAAACTGAAACCCCTTCCCCACACACTGAAACCCCTTCCGCACACACTGAAACACCTTCGCCACACACTGAAACACCTTCCCCACACACTGAAACACCTTCCCCACACACTGAATCCCCTTCAGCAAACAGTGAAACCCTTCGCCACACACTGAAACCCCTTCCCCACACACTGGAAAACATCCCCACAAAATGAAACCCATTCCCCACACACTGAAACACCTTCCCCCGACACTGAAACCCCTTCCCCCTACACTGAAACCGTTCCCCACACTCTGAAACGCCTTCCCCACACAATTAAACCCTTTCCCCACACCCTGAAACACATCCCCTCAAACTGAAACTCCTTCCCCACACACTGAAACACATTCCCCACACACTGAAACCCTTCCCCACACACTGAAACACATTCCCCACCCACTGAAACCCCTTCCGCACATACTGAAACCCCTTCCGCAAACAGTGAAACCCTTCCCCACACACAGAAACCCCTTCACTACACACTTTCCCCCCTTTCCCATACACTGAAACCCCTTCCCCACATACTGAAACCCCATCCCCACGCACGGAAACACATCCCCACACACTGAAACACATTCCCCACACACTGAAACACATTCCCCACACACTGAAACCCCTTCCGCACACACTGAAACCCCTTCCCCACACACTGAAAAACATCCCCACAAAATGAAACCCCTTCCCCAAACACTAAAACCCCTTCCGCCGACACTGAAACCACTTCCCCCCACACTGAAACCCTTCCCCACACTCTGAAACCCCTTCCCCTGACAATGAAACACCTTCCCCACACACTGAAACCCCTTCCCCACAAACTGAAACACATTCCCCACACCCTGAAACCCCTTCCCACTCACTGAAACCCATCCCCACACACTGAAACCCACCCCCACACTCTGAAACCCCTTCCCCACACACTGAAACACCTTCCCCTCACACTCAAACCCCTTCCCCACTAACTGAAACACCTTCCCCACACCCTGAAAAGCCTTCCCACTCACTGAAACCCATCCACACACACTGAAACCCATCCCCACACACTGAAACCACTTCCCCTCACACTGAAATCCCTTCCCCACACCCTGAAACACATCCCCACACACTGAAACACCTTCCCCACACACTGAAACACCTTCCCCACACATTGAAACCCCTTCCGCACACACTGAAAGCCATCCCCACACACTGACACCCTTCCGCAAACACTGAAACCCATCCCCACACACTGAAACGCCTCCCCCACACACTGAAACCCCTTCCCCACACACTGAAACCCCTTCCCCAGACACTGAAACACCTTCCCCACAGACTGAAACACCTTCCCCACACACTGAATCCCCTCAGGCACACAGTTAAACTCTTCCTCACTCACTGAAACCCCTTCCCCACACACTTTCACCCCTTTCCCATGCACTGAAACCCCTTCCCCACATACTGAAACCCCATCCCCACGCACGGAAACACATCCCCACACACTGAAACACATTCCCCACACACTGAAAGCCTTCCCCACACACCGAAACACATTCCCCACACAATGAAACTGCTTCCGCACACACTGAAACCCCTTCCGCACACACTGAAACACCTTCCCCACACACTGAAACACCTTCCCCACACACTGAAACACCTTCCCCACACACTGAAACCCCTTCCGCACACAGTGAAACCCTTCCCCACACACTGAAACCCCTTCCCCACACACTGAAACCCCTTCCCCACATACTGAAAAACATCCCCACAAAATGAAAACCCTTCCCCAAACACTGAAACCCCTTCCGCCGACACTGAAACCACTTCCCCTCACACTGATACCCTTCCCCACACTCTGAAATCCCTTCCCCACACTCTGAAATCCCTTCCCCACACTCTGAAACCCCTTCCCTATACAAAGAAACCCATCCCCACACTCTGAAACCCCTTCCCCATTCAATGAAACACCTTCCCCACACACTGAAACCCCTTCCCCACAAACTGAAACACATTCCTCACACCCTGAAACCCCTTCCCACTCACTGAAACCCATCCCCACACTCTGAAACCCCTTCCCCACACACTGAAACACCTTCCCCTCACACTCAACCCCCTTCCCCACTAACTGAAGCACCTTGCCCACACCCTGAAACGCCTTCCCACTCACTGTAACCCATCCCCACACACTGAAACCCATCCCCACACACTGAAACCACTTCCCCTCACACTGAAACCCCTTCCCCACACCCTGAAACACATCCCCACACACTGAAACACCTTCCCCACACATTGAAACCCCATCCGCACACACTGAAACCCATCCCCACACACTGACACCCATCCGCACACACTGAAACCCTTTCTGACACACTGAAACACCTCCCCCACACACTGAAAACCTTCCCCACACACTGAAACACCTTCCCCACACACTGAAACATTTCCCCACACACTGAAACACCTTCCCCACACACTGAAACTCCTTCTGCACACACTGAAACCCCTTCCGCACACACTGAAATCCCTTCCCCACACACAGAAACCCCTTCCCCACACACAGAAACCCCTTCCCCACACACTGAAAAACATCACCACGAAATGAAACCCCTTCCCCAAACACTGAAACCCCTTCCGCCGACACTGAAATCACTTCCCCCCACACTGAAACCCTTCCCCACACTCTGAAACCCCTTCCCCACACAATGAAACACCTTCCCCACACAATGAAACACCTTCCCCACACACTGAAACCCCTTCCCCACAAACTGAAACACATTCCCCACACCCTGAAACATTTCCCCACACACTGAAACACCTTCCCCACACACTGAAACTCCTTCCGCACACACTGAAACCCCTTCCGCACACACTGAAACCCCTTCCCCACACACAGAAACCCCTTCCCCACTCACAGAAACCCCTTCCCCACACACTGAAAAACATCCCCACGAAATGAAACCCCTTCCCCAAACACTGAAACCCCTTCTGCCGACACTGAAATCACTTCCCCCCACACTGAAACCCTTCCCCACACTCTGAAACCCCTTCCCCACACAATGAAACACCTTCCCCACACAATGAAACACCTTCCCCACACAATGAAACACCTTCCCCACACACTGAAACCCCTTCCCCACAAACTGAAACACATTCCCCACACCCTGAAACCCCTTCCCACTCACTGAAACCCATCCCCACACACTGAAACGCATCCCCACACACTGAAACCCATCCCCACACTCTGAAACCCCATCCCCACACACTGAAACACCTTCCCCTGACACTCAAACCCCTACCCCACTAACTGAAACACCTTCCCCACACCCTGAAACGCATTCCCACTCACTGAAACCCATCCCCACACACTGAAACACCTTCCCCACACATTGAAACCCCTTCCGCACACACTGAAGACAATCCCCACACACTGACACCCATCCGCAAACACTGAAACCCATCCACACACACTGAAACACCTCCCCCACACACTGAAACCCCTTCCTCACACACTGAAACCCCTTCCCCACACACTGAAACCCCTACGCCACCCACTGAAACACCTTCCCCGCACACTGACACCGCTTCCCCACACACTGAAACACTTCCCCGCACACTGAAACCCCTTCCCCACACACTGAATCCCCTTAGGCACACAGTGAAACACTTCCCCACACTCTGAAACCCCTTCCCCACACACTTTCACCCCTTTCCCATACACTGAAACCCCATCCCCACATACTGAAACCCCATCCCCACGCACGGAAACACATCCCCACACACTGAAACACATTCCCCACACACTGAAAACCTTCCCCACACACTGAAACACATTCCCCACACAATGAAACTGCTTCCACACACGCTGAAACCCCTTCCGCACACACTGAAACACCTTCCCCACACACTGAAACCCCTTCCCCACACACTGAAATCCCTTCCGCACACAATGAAACACCTTCCCCACACACTGAAACACCTTCCCCCCACACTGAAACCCCTTCCCGACACACTGAAAAACATCCCCACAAAATGAAACCCCTTCCCCAAACACTGAAACCCCTTCCGCCGACACTGAAACCACTTCCCCTCACACTGAAACCCTTCCCCACACTCTGAAATCCCTTCCCCACACTCTGAAATCCCTTCCCCACACTCTGAAACCCCTTCCCCATACAGAGAAACCCATCCCCACACTCTGAAACCCCTTCCCCACTCAATGAAACACCTTCCCCACACACTGAAACCCCTTCCCCACAAACTGAAACACATTCCCCACACCCTGAAACCCCTTCCCACTCACTGAAACCCATCCCCACACACTGAAACCCATCCCCACACACTGAAACCCATCCCCACACACTGAAACCCATCCCCACACTCTGAAACCCCTTCCCCACACACTGAAACACCTTCCCCTCACACTCAACCCCCTTCCCCGCATACTGAAACCCCTTCCACACACACTGAAACACCTTCCCCACACACTGAAACCCCATCCCCATACACTGAAATACATCCCCACACACTGAAACCCCATCCCCAAACACTGAAATACATCCCCAAACACTGAAACACTTCCCCAAACACTGAAACCCATTCACCACACACTGAAACACCTTCCCCACACACTGAAACCCCTTCCCCACACACTGAATCCCCTTCCGCACACAGTGAAACCCTTCCCCACACATTGAAACCCATTCCCCACACACTGAAACACCTTCCCCACACACTGAAAAACATCCCCACAAAATGAAACCCCTTCCCCAAACACAGAAACCCCTTCCGCCTACACAGGAACTGCTTCGCCCCACAGTGAAACCCTTCCCCACACTCTGAAACCCCTACCCTACCCACTGAAACAAATTCCCCGCACACTGAAACTCTTTCCCCACACACTGAAACACATTCCCCACACACTGAAACCCATCCCCAAAAGCTGAAACCCATCCCCACACACTGAAAGCCCTTCCCCACACACTGAAACCCCTTCCCCACACACTGAAACACTTCCCCACACACTAAAACAATTTCCCCACACACTGAAACCCCTTCTGCACAGACTGAAACCCATCCCCACACACTGAAAAACCCTTCGCAATCACTGAAACCCATCCCCACACACTGAAACACCTTCCCCACACACTGAAACCCCTTCCCCACACACTGAAACCCCTTCCACACACACTGAAACACATCCTCACACACTGAAACACATTCCCCACACACTGAAACCCCTTCCCCACACACTGAAAAACATCCCCACAAAATGAAACCCCTTCCCCAAACACAGAAACCCCTTCCGCCTACACAGGAACACCTTCGCCCCACACTGAAACCCTTCCCCACACTCTGAAAACCCTACCCCACCCACTGAAACACCTTCCCCGCACACTGAAACCCTTTCCCCACACACTGAAACACATTCCCCACACACTGAAACCCATCCCCAAAAGCTGAAACCCATCCCCACACACTGAAAACCCTTCCCCACACACTGAAACACTTCCCCACACTTTGAAACACTTCCCCACACACTGAAACAATTTCCCCACACACTGTAACCCCTTCTGCACAGACTGAAACCCATCCCCACACACTGAAAAACCCTTCGCAATCACTGAAACCCATCCCCACACACTGAAACACCTTCCCCACACACTGAAACCCATTCCCCACACACTGAAACACCTTCCGCACAAACTGAAACACATCCTCACACACTGAAACACATACCCCACACACTGAAACCCCTTCCCCACAAACACTGAAACATCTTCACCACACACTGAAACACCTTCCACACACACTGAAATACCATCCCCACACACTGAAACACCTTTCCCACACACTGAAACCCCTTCCCCACACACTGAAATCCCTTCCCCACACACTGAAACACCTTACCCACACACTGAAACACTTCCCCACACACAGAAACACCTTCCCCACATACTGAAACCCCTTCCCCACACACTGAAACCCATCCCCACACACTGAAACACGTTCAACACTCACTGTAACCCCTTCCGCATACACTGAAACACCTTCCCCACACACTGAAACCCTTCCCCACACACTGAAACCCCTTCCCCACACACTGAAACCCTTCCCCACACACTGAAACTCTTCCCCACATAATGAAACCCCTTCCCCACACACTGAAACAACTTCACCACGCACTGAAACACCTTCCCCACACACGGAAACACCTTCCTCACACAAACTGAAACCCCTTCCCCACACACTGAAACACCATCCCCACACACTGATACAACTTCCCCACACACTGAAGCAGCTTCCCCACACACTGAAACCCCTACCGCACACGCTGAAACACCTTCCCCACACACTGAAACCCTTACCCACACGCTGTGAAACACCTTACCCACACACTGAAAAACTTCCCCACACACTGAAACACCTTCCCCGCATACTGAAACCCCTTCCCCGCATACTGATACCCCTTCCCCACACACTGAAACACCTTCCCCACACACTGAAACCCCATCCCCAACCACTGAAATACATCCCCACACACTGAAACCCCATCCCCAAACAATGAAATACATCCCCAAACACTGAAACACTTTCCCAAACACTGAAACCCATTCACCACACACTGAAACACCTTCCCCACACACTGAAACGCCTTCC